>NC_132850.1:38015795-38315795 GCF_048164855.1 Canis lupus baileyi | reverse complement strand
CAGGCGTCACTGACAGGTTTGATATGAACATATTTTATTCTACTGTTCAAGTCACTCCCTGTAATTGTGTCAGCTCTCAAAGAAATACTTGTGGGGTGCAGGCTGCTCCCACCTAGAAGCATGATTTGTTTATGTCCCCTCAGGTAAATACTACAGGTTCTCAAATCTGAGCCATTTCTCACTCTAGGCTTCATTTCACTCCTTCATTTCACTATTTGGGCCATACCATCCATGGCATTTTGCTTTAAATCAAGGCTGTCCGGCATGCAGCTGATGGTCTCAGATTATGCACAGACCACACCTCATGGATACAGCAATAATAAAACCAGGACCCGGGGGACCCTGGGACAGTGCCTAGTAAAGAAAATCACTGACGTTTTTGTCTTCCTGAAGCTGTGGGGACTGAGGGCCTCATAGATTTGTAGGCCTTACTCCGAGATCAGTTGGGCCATTAGAAAGAAATTATGGTGGGTTTGATTTTTAGTGGGAATAAACATTGCCAGTAGTCCATCGAAGATCATTTGTCTTGGTCCTCCATTCACTTATGGTCAAGAAGTAAAAGTCAGCAAAACTGAAGGATTTGTGTTTTTGGAATGATGCTGAGCATAATCAGCCTGAGCTGATGTGATCTCAAGGCCAGGAAAGAGGAATTCTCAGGACCTCTTTGTCCACAATTGTTCAGATAACAGTGAGGGGATTCAGGGCCATTAGCAGTTGGCTATCACAGATGTAATGGGTTGAATCACGTCCCCCCAAAATTCACATGTTAAGGTCTGAATCATCCATTCTTCAGAAGGTGACTTCTTTTTTGGAGATTGGGTCTCCTTCTTTATAGAAGTAATCAAGTTAAAATGAAGTCATTAGGGTGGTCCCTAATTCAGTAGGACTGGCATCTGTAAAAAATTTGGAGACAGACATGGACAGATGTAAAGACTGGAGCTATGATGTCACAAAATAAAGAACTACAAGACACTGTGATTCAGACTTCTGGCCTCCAGAACTATGAGACAATAAGGTTGTTTAGGCCTCCCGGTCTGTAGTACTTCATTATAGCAGTCCTAGCAAAATAACAGAGCGGAGGATGGAACTACCACTTTCTCATCACAAGCACAAAAATATACACACCACACACACTATACACACGCACATACCACACACACATACCACAAGCACCACACACACATACACCGAACACACCACATTCACATATACAACCTGATACTTTCATTCCTATTATCTTTCTGTTCCATTTTGCTGATAAAAGATCTCTTTAAAACTACTTATCTTATGAAATAAGACATCATTCAAACCAACTCCCTTTCTCTCTTTCTCCAACTTTCCTTCTCTTTCTTATGAGGAAATGAGTAGAGAAAATTTAAAGTACACATCCTAGGCCCCATTTTGCTAAAGCACTTTTGGGAGCACAATCAAGATTTTTCTGCTTCAGAGTCACAGTTTTTCCCAGAAGAACTTCTCAAACTATCATGAGGTAAGTCATGGAGGTCTGGTTAAAATGTTGAGTCTGACTGATTTAAGAGATCTAAAGCATGGCCTGAGATCCTGCATTTCTAACCAGCTCTCAAGTGAGGCCAATGCTACTGGACAGCAGACTGCATGCTGAGTGGCAGGGTTTATAGGAAAGCAATGTTTCCCAAATCTGGTCCATCATCAAAATTCATCTTGGACCTACTGAAATCTGAATTTCCAGAGAAGGGGCCCAGAGATTTTTTTTTTTTTTTTAAGAACAATCCCTAGATAATTAACATCATCATCAAGGTGTGGGAATTACTATTCCATATCTCACTGCTCTTTAGCTGGGTTTTCACACTATGGAACAAGGAGAAGGGAATGAAGTTCCAGGATTAAGCAGCCCAGACCCAGATATCATGGCAACAAGGCCTTGGGAGGATTCCTGAGCTAGCTGGGTGTGGGAGTTAATAACCGTTAACAGCAGGGTATCCCTGGGTGGCTCAGTAGTTTAGCTCCTGCCTTGGGCCCAGGGCGTGATCCTGGAGTTCCAGGATCGAGTCCCACATTGGGCTCCCTGCATGGAGCCTGCTTCTCCTCTGTCTGTGTCTCTGCTTCTCTGTGTGCGTGTGTCTTTCGTGAATAAACAAATAAAATCTTAAAAAAAAAATAACCATAACAGCAAAGTTGGGTAAATATTTAGAGCTGTGTTTTGGGAGAGGGTGGCAACAGACATGATTAAAGAAGGTAAAGGAGGAGGAGGAGATGTGGAGACACTAAATCCAACTAGAAATCTATCACGTCTCCCACACACTTTGAGTTTCCAGGGGTACAACTAAGACTAATAGCGTGAGATTTCCAATTAATGTTGGTAATGGAAGAACTCAAAGATGATAATACAATAAGCACACCAGGACAGGAGATGGCACAGATGTGGGCTTCCTAGGGTATGGGTGAATTTCTGTACCAACCTTGTCAATGTGACCACATCAACAATGGTTTGAATATCAGATCTAATGTCAGTTTCTGGATTAAGGATAAATAACGCAGCATTTGCCAGTGTGAAGTTCTTAACTATACTTAAATCACCTACCCATAGAGCTGAGTTGTAGGAAGTTATGGTTTACGCCTGGGGTGCAGTTCAAAGTTAAGCACCTTGTGGATGCTTGCTAAGGACTTGTTGACTCTCTGATTGCACCCTGCCATGAATGCCTAGCTCCTCTGTATTTTCTATAATCTTGCCAGATGCACTGGAACCAGAGAAGCACCAGGGTGGGAGATTTCTCCCATCTCTCTTTCTCTGCAAAAACTCCCTGAGCTGCTTATAAATATGCTGATCAAAACCTGCATCAAAGAGAAAATGCATTTCCATATTCCCAGTTTCCTTTATGATCAGAGAATGGATCAAAGAGAAAACACATCTCCCCATTCCCGTTTTTCTTTTCATTCCTGATTTAGAGGTCAGACATGATTCACATGTGGGAATAGAACAAGCAAGGAGAAGTCCATTTAGGGGCAGAAGTCCATACGAGCTCAAGGTACAAGAATTTTCAAATTCTTTCCCCAGATGCACTTACACAGATAGAAAAATGTCTTAATTCTTTTACTTAATAGATTCCATTTTACTAAAAGACGATAATAACCATTTTTACAATTTGATACTTGAAAGAAAAAGGAAAAGTATTGTAAGCCTTAATATAGTACATGATGGTCTATTTAATTTTAGTCATAATGCCTAATTCAAAAATAGTATTTTAGGATTTCAATTGCACTTTAGATATAGCTAAAAGATGAAAATGAATTTGCTCCTTTTAATTGAAACTGTTCCAAGATCCATCTCAAAACTGACTCACTTCCTTGGTTGTTTAATTGATGATGACTAGGTTAAGTTTGAAAATTTTAATTGTTGACATTTCTCTCAATATTTTCCTGTCATTTCTTTTTTGCTTTAATTTTACAGACCCAGAAGTAGGAACCCATGCTGTGAACATGAGTAATTTTCTTAACAACTTAGTGTGAATTAAAGAAATTAAAGTATGCTGTCGTGTTTGTTTGAACAGCTTACCTAGGATTATAATATTAATGTCTCTGCTTTCTTTTGGTGAAGGTGCTATTGACCTGAAACAGTTTTGTTACATATTTTAGAGACAGTGCCTATACAGAAAACAAATAAGCTATTTCACTTCATAGCTCCACTAGATAAAGAACTCGGTATACATTTCAATATACCCAACAATGTGATTCCAATAACAATGTATTGACTATAGTGAACTAAAATAAATACAATTTCTTAATATCTAAAAAGTAATTATTTATCTTGTTACAGGGATTGCTAAACATGCATTCCTAATTTGAAAAAGAAAGGAGGAAGGAAGGAAGGAGGGAAGATGGGAGGGTGGGAAGGAGAGAGGGGACAAGGGAGGGAGGGGAGACAGCAGGGAGGGAGGGAAAGCAGGAAGGAAGGAGGCAGGCAGGAGGGAGGCAGGAGGGAAAGAGGGAAGAGAGGGCAGACTGGCAGGAAGTCCTAAATTCTCTTTACTTTTAAATCCGCCAACTGTGTTGCTAAGGCCACACCACACCTTCCTGAAGATTAGCTTCTAGAAAATGAGGCCAACTGCATCAGATGGCATATAAGATCCTTGTCAGGTCTGCTGTTCCATGATTCTGTGTAAGAAAACTAGACTTGCAATGTGCATAAAGGTTACCTTATAGATATGTGGTGTTCCCTATTTTACTTTTGAAAGCCTGAACTTCTAGAGCTCTCCTACATTCCTCTGTGGTGTTAAAAAAAACTCTCTCCAACATTCATAGAAGACTTTTACCACTCTCACCATGGGCCCGGGGCAGAAATTTCCCCAGGTCTGCTGCGTTCGCAGTTCTTTTCACTTTAAAGGGAAGCCTCTTCCTTGAAGCCGCTTCAGAGTGGACCACGTGGAGGCCCAGCCCTGAAAGACCCCAGTGACTCCCGGGGAGCCTCCCTGCTTCCTGCCAGCGCCCCCCGGACCTTGCCTTCCAGCGGCGCCGGGATCCTTCTGGTCTTTGAGCGCGAATTCTCTGCGTGCTCCTCGCAGTAGATCAATTTCTGGCCTAAATCCTTCCTTTCGTGTTTGTGCCGTCACTTCACGGTCACGTTATCACTGCTCAGGAGGCTCCCTGAGAGCGCAGGCTTGCACGCACACACGCGCACACACGTGCATGCACGCACACAGACATCCTGGAGCTCTGTCACCGAAGTATGACTTCTATGCGGCTCCGGAATCTTAACTAACGCCCCCCAGGTGTCCAGCGTCCCGAACCACAGTGTCACGCGGCGGCCTAGCACCGGCCCGAGGAAGGCCGAGCACGCCGCGGGCACGCGGACCCTTCCCCCACAGCCTTCCCCGGGCCTTGACCTTGCACGCGCGGACTTGACCACGCGCGGCAGCCCCCCCCCCCCCGCGGGGCCTGCTCACCCCGCCTCCTGCGCGTGTCTTGCCTCGTCTTCCCTTCACGCGGCCGTCTGTCTGTTCCGCCTCGCCCTGTTCCTGCGCCCGAGCCGCTGAGAACCGCAGGTGCTGCCCAGGAGGCCCTTCCTCACGCCGGACTCCGGCGTCGTCCGCTCGTCCAAGACCCACGCGTAACCTAGTCGCTTCTGGGGACTCTGCTGCGGCCTCTTCCAAGTCGCGATCACCTCCGACCCCTCCGTTCCTGCCGAGAGCCTTCGGGAGGACGATGGCTGTGACTGGGCCAGGGCCGGCTGCACGCCCGGCAGGGGCCGCCCGCGCGACAGCGGCACCGACTACTGGTCTCGTTTCTGCAGTTCGGGGCGAGGCAGCGCACGCAGAACAATTCTCGGCAGTGACAGAAATCAGGGGGGATGGGCTTCACTTTACACGCGGGGTTTAGAGAGCTTAGCGGTTGTGCCAGAGATCACCCAGGGTCTTGGTCTCTATGATGAACTTGCATACTTTCTCCTCTTCTATGCAGTGTTTTCGTTCATTCATTCATTCATTCATTCATCCAACAAATATCTATTGAGCTCCCACGATGTATCAGGTGTTGTTCTACCCACTGGAGAGACACCCGGACAGAAAACAGAGGATGGTCTTTGCTCCCAGGGAGCTTGCATTTTAGTGAGGGGAGGTGGTAAAAAAAAAAAAAAAAAAAAAAAAAAAAAAAAAGATAAAGATAAAAAAGATAAAAAAAGGAAAAGGAAAATATGTAGCATTATTAGGTAGCATAAAACACGCTGGAGGAAAAAAGAGAAAGAAAGGGATGGATTGTGGACAGTGAGATTGGCTGATGTCACAATTTTAAACAGTGTGGCCAAAGTAGGCCTCACTGAAAAGGTGGCAGTCAAGTGTTGGAGGACATGAGCAAGCCAGTTATGTGGTTGTCTGGGGGCAACAGCACACCAGGGCCAGATCCAAGGCCCAGGGGTAGAAACAGTGAGTTGACCAGTGTGTGAGGTAAAAGAGGGAATGAGCAGAAGACAAAGTCAGAAGAGAGGGGTGGGCCACCAGTCATGAGGGCCTTGGCAACTGGGATCATTCTTTCCCTCCCTCAGAGTCATGGCTACCAGGGAATGCTGTGTGTGTGAATGTGTGTGTGTTACTGCATCATTAGAACTACGCACTTATGTCCATACAGGCCATTTCCCAACCAGATTATGAACTTCTTAAACACCCAGAACATTTCTCATATCTTGGGGGAACCTCTCTGAGATTCTGAAATACTATACCGAGGAGGGCACATCTGCCAAGACTCCCTACTTCTTAAACCCATGTGGTCTGTGACATTAATCCTTGCCCGCCACATAGAGACGTGGCTTCCGAATCCTGAAGAACTCATTATACTTCAAAGTGTTCCTTCATTATCTATTGCCATTTTTCTTTTTTCCCAGTTTCAAACACAGTAGTAATCATTCAGGACACCAAACACCACCAAAGCCTAACATTCTTCTCCATAGAAAATTTCTGGTGACGTTACGTCAACGACTATGTGCGTTGTATTATCAATAATCCACACCGACAAGGATGGCAACATTATAACTGTGAGATGTGATTTATAAAACCTACCACCAGAAATAAGAGAGAGCAATATCATGCGTCAGTTTTCAACAGCCATTAAGGCTATCACCATAGACTGTGGGACCGCATCGCATGAACTGCCAGCACACTGTGCCAGTGCAAACACAAAACTGAATGATTCTTGGATGCAAGCGTATCCAAGTCAGAAATTCTTAAGTGTAATCCAAGGAACACAGCTATTTGCTCACTTGTTTAATAAATATTTATCAGGATAGTACTACATACCAGAATTGGGAAGACAGCAGCAAGTAAAAACAGCTGATGCCATGATTGAGCTCTCATTGATCGAACTGTCATACAGGTGTCAACATGACAAGCGCTATAAACAAAAGGTACATGTGTTAGGAGAGCCTTTAGGAAGGGAATTTGATTAGTCAGGTGAAGACTTATCTGAGGAAGGAAGGCTGGAGCTGTAATCTGAAGGACAAATGGATAATTAACTAGGCCACATGAGAAGAAACCATATCCCAGAGACAGGGAACAGCCTGTGCAAAGGCCCTGTGTTAGGAGGAGCATGGCAAAGCCATAAAGACCACTGGTGATATCATCACATTCCTATCAGGCAAAATGGGTATAAAGACACTGAGAACAAAAGTACAGATGTTCCATGGGAGATCCAGAAAGTCGCTACTGGAGAGAGGGCTGATGAAATTAGGAGAAGAGCTGTCTTTTGACTACCATGTTTCCTCTATCACACTCCCAAGTTGTGCCTTCCATGTCTCCTACCCAAAAGGCTGGATTTTATTTAATGCTTGGACTGCTAGAGCATCTGCCTCATTCCTTCAGTGACTGATGCAATAAGTTTAAAGAAACGGGCAAACAAGATACATCTAAGGAAGTAAGTGAATTAAGATGGAGGAGAGAAAAGGTGGGAACTGAAAGGTCAATCCAATAACAGCAGATGAGAGCTCTAACAGAAAGATCTCCCTTCTAACGCTGTATGAATACCAAGATACTACAGCATCTATCGCACTCTTCAGAGTTGGCAAACTATGATTTCTCTTGAAAAGCATATAACCAGGTCTATTCCTATGACTATTTCTTAGAGCTAAAATTAATGTTTTGAGGATAATGGCAGTGATTTTAGTCAAAAGGTCATACTGAAGGAGTTTGCTTATTCTTTTTCCATTTTTGGTGAGGAGCCTTTTCCAGTTTTGTTGAAAAAAAATTGACATACATCATTGTATGAGTTTAAGCTGTACAGCATGTGGCTTGATTTACATATATATAGTGAAATGGTTACCACAACAGGTCCCGTTAACATCCATCTTCTTGAAAAGATACAATCAAAAGAAAGAAAAAAAAAAAGGAAAAGTATTTTCTCCTTGGATGAGAAGTCATAGGACTTACTCTCTGAACAAACTTCCTATAGATCACACAGCAGTGTTGGCACAGTCTTCATACTGTACATTACATCCCTAGTATGTATTTACAACTGGAAGTTTGTATCTTTTGAGCAATTTCCTCCAATTTCCTCTCCCCCCACTCTCTTCCTCCAGTAACAAGAAGTGTGATCACCTTTCCGACACATTTGGGTTTTTTGTTGGTTGTTTTTTCTTTTTTAGATTCCACACATAAGTGAGATCATACAGCACTTGTCTTTCATTTTCTAACTTAATTCACTTACCAAAATGCCTTCAAGTTTCATTCATGTTATTGCAAATGGTAGGATTTCCTCATTTTTAATGGCTGAATAACATTCCATAGTGGTGTGTGTGTATGTGTGTGTGTATATATATATATTCATTTATTATATATATATATTTCTTCATTCATTCATTCATCAATGGACACTTAGGTTGTTTCCATGTCTTGGCTATTAGAAATAATTTTGCCATGAACATAATATTTTTTGAAGTTAATGTTTTCATTTCCTTTGGATATATTCCCACAAGTGGAATTGCTGGATCACATGGTAGTTTTATGTTTACTTTTTTTGAGGATCCTCCATATTGTTTTCCATGGTGGCTGCACCCAACGTGCAATCCTAGCAACAGTGCACAATGGTTCCCTTTCCTCTATGTCCATGACAGCATTAGTTATCTTTTGCCTTTTTGGAGATGGCCATTCTTATAGGTATAAGATGATAGCTGCTTGTTGTTATAATTTGTATTTTCCTAATGACAGTATGTTGAGTATCTTTTCATGTACTTGTTGGCCTTTCATATATCTTCTTTGGAGAAAATGTTTGTTCAGGTCCTTTGCCCAGTTATTTTGCTATTGAGTTGTAGAAGTTCTTTATATATTTTGGAATGAACCCCTTATCAGATATATGGCTTGAAAATATTTTTTCCATTCCATAGATTGTCTTTTAACTTTGTGGATGGTTTCTTTTGCAGTGCAGAAGCTTTTCAGTTTGATGTAGTCCCACTTCCTTTTTTTTATTTTGCTGCTTATGCTTTAGGTGTCATGCCCCCAAAATCATTACCAAGACCCATGTCAAGGAGCTCTAGTCTTATGTGTTCTTTTAGGAGTTTCATGGTTTCAGGTCTTACACAGAAGTCTTTAATCCATATTGAGGTAATTTTTGTGAGTGGTGTAAGATATGGGTCCACGCTGGTTCTTCTACATGTAAATAAGCAATTATCCTAGCATCATTTATTGAAGAGACTGTGTTTTTTCCATTGAGTATTCTTGGTTCCTTTGCCAAATATTATTTGACCACACACACTTGGGTTATTTCTGGTCTCATAATTCTGTTTCTTTGGTCTATTTTTCTCTGTGTGTGTGTGTGTGTGTGTGTGTGTGTGTGTGTGTGTGTGTGTGTGTGTTTTATGCCAGTACATGCTGTTTGATGACTACAGTTTATAGAATAGTTTGAAATCAGGAAGTGTGATCTCTTTTGCGTGGTTCTTCTTTCTCAGGACTTCTTTGGCTATTCAAGGTCTTTGTAGTTCCATATTCACTTAAGGAGTGATTTCCTTTTTTACTTCTATAAAAAAATGCCCTTGGAATCTTGATGGGGTTGCACTGAATCTAGAGATGGCTTGTGGTAGCATTGACATTTTAACAATATTAATTCTTCCTATTTGTGAATATGCATCTTCTTTTCTTTCTTTCTTCAATGTCGTATAATTTTTAGAGTTAAATTTATTCCTAAGTATTTTATTGTTTTTGATGTTATTGTAAATTGGATCAGTTTCTTTATTTCTTTTTTAGAAAAGTAGTTCTTAGTGCATAGAAATGCTATAGATTTTTGTATGTTAATTTTTCTGTCCTGCAACTTTACTAAATTCATTGGTTATATCTTGAAAGCTTTTTGGTTGAGTCTTTAGGATTTTCTAAATACAAAATCATGTCATTTGCAAAGAGAGACAATTTTACTTCTTCCTTTCCAATTCTGATAGTCTTTCTTTCTTTCCTTTTCTTTCTTTCTTTCTTTCTTTTTCTTTCTTTCTTTCTTTCTTTCTTTCCTTTCTTTCTTTCTTTCTTTCTTTCTTTCTTTCTTTCTTTCTTCTTTCTTTTCTTTCTTTCTTCTTTTTTTTCTTTCTTTCTTTCTTTCTTTCATTCTTTCCCTCCCTCCCTCCTCTGTCTCTCTCTTTCTTTCTTCCTCTTTCCTCCCCCCCTCCTTCTTCTTCCCTGATTACTCTAGCCAGGACTCCTAGTATTATGCTGAATACGAATGGTAAGGTGGACATCTTGTATTTTTCTTGACCTTAGAGGAAAAACTTTTAATCTTTCATCATCAAGTATGATGTTAACTATGACCTTGTAATATATGGCCTTATTATGTTGAGATATGTTCTTTATATGCTTAATTTGTTAAGAGCTTTTATCATAGATGCTGAATTTTGTCAAATGCTTTGTCAAATCTGTGTCCATTGAGACAATCATATGATTCTTCATTCTGTAATGGTGATGTATCACATTATGTGGAACCATCCTTAAGTCCCAGGGATAAATCTTCCTTGGCTATGGTATATGTTCCTTTTAATTTGCTTGTGAATTTGGTTTTGATAGTAGTTTATTGAGAACTGCTACATCTATATTCATCAGACCAGTAGTTTTCTTTTCTAGTATGGTCCTTTTCTGATTTTTCTATCAGGATAATACAGGTCTCCTAAAATGAGTTTGGGACTGTTCCCGCTTCAATTTTTTGGAAGAGTTAGGTTACTGCTATTACAATTTACGTGTTTCTTATATTGCATAACTTATAACAGATTATTATAATTATGGGTATTGTTACTACATTTGGTTTTGTTTTTAACTTTTATTTTCTTTTAAGATTTGGTTATTTGTACAGAAAGAGAGAGTACAAGCAGGGGGAGCAGCAGAGGGAGAGGGAGAAGCAGGCTCTCCACTGAGCAGGAAGCCTGACATGGGGCTGGATCCCAGGACCCTGGAATCCTGACCAGAGCTGAAGGCAGATGCTTAACTGACTGAGCCACCCAGGAACCCCTGTTTTTAACTTTTGTCGTAAAAGTAAATTATGCACCATTATTACCATATTGTAGAATCTAATATAATCATATAGTTATCATTATCAGTTAGTTGGGTACTACATTTCTATGTTTTTTATGATGTTAATTAGTGTTCTTTTACTTCCACTCAAAGAATTCCTTCTAGCTTTTCTTGTAAGGCAGATCTGGTGTAATGAACTCCCTCAGCATTTGTTTATTTGGGAAAGTCTTTATCCCTTCTTCATTTCTGAAGGATGGCTTTGCCAGGTATAGAATTCTTGGTTGACAGTTTTCTTTCAATATACATATTTTAAAGACTTTATTTATTTATTCGAGAGAGAGAGAGAGAGAGAGAGAGGAAGAGACACAGGCAGAGGGAGAAGCAGGGCCCATGCAGGGAGCCTGATGTGGGACTCGATCCTGGGACCCCAGGATCATACCCTGGGCTGAAGGCAGGCACTAAACTGCTGAGCCACCCAGGGATCCCCCTCTTCCAATATTTTGAATATGTCACCCCATTCTCTCCTGGCCCAAAAAGTTTCTGTTCAGAAACCCACCAATAATCTTATAGGGGTTCCCTTATACTTCTCTGTTCTGTTGCTGCTCTTAAAATTCTTTCTCTTTGACTTTTGACAATTTAATTATAATGTGACTTAGTGTAGCCCTATTTGGGGTCCTTTGGATCTCACAGATCTGGATGTCCATCTTTGTCCCCAGGTTCAGGAAGTTCTTAGCCATTATTGCTTTAAATATACTTTCTGTCCCTTTCTCTTTCTGTTCTTCTTCTCCAATTCCTATTATATGAATATTGTTTCTTTTCATTGTGTCTTATAATTACTATAGGGCTTCTTTATTCTTTTTCTTTTTTTTTTCTTCTCTGACTAGGTAATTTTCAATGTCTTATTCTGCAGGTGACTGATTCTTTCTTAGGTATGGCTGAGTCTACTTTTGAAACTCTCTACAGAACTCTACTGAATTCTTCAGTTCAGTTATTATATTTTTCAACTATAGAATTTGTTTTCTTTTGGTATTTGCTCTTTCATTGTCAAACTTGTTTTGTTTATTCATTGTTTTCCCAATTTTATTTAGTTGTCTGTGTTTTCTTGTAGTTCACTTCTTTAAGAAGGCTATTCTGAATTCTTTGTCTGAAATACATAGATCTCCATTTCTTCAGGATCAGTTATTAGAGATATCTTAGTTTCCTTTGGTGATGTCACATTTGCTTGCACAGCTGTATTTGTACTTTATCTGCACATCTGAGTAATCAGTCTCCTCTTCTAGACTTCACAGATTTGCTATGGCAAAGGTAGTTCTTCACTAGTCATCTCAGTTTGCATTTCTAGATGTGTTTGTTGGTAATGTCCATGGGAAGGTAGAACTGGCTATTTTGGTCTATTTTGGGACAAGGCAATTGTTGGAGCTCTAAGGACAGGGATGGGAGCATGTGTCCCTGGCTGAGAACAGTTGAATGGGACTGCTGGCTTGGTTCCCTACACAAGTGAGGATGTAGGATATGTTTCATAGTTGCTTGGATTCTCTGGTCAGATTTAACTATATTCAGGACTGGGAACTGTATTCAGTAGTAAGTAGGGCTATGAATTAATTTCCCTGCCCTGGCAGGGCAGTAGGACCTATATAACTCATTGTTTGGGGACCCAAATTAGGCCAGAGTGTGCACTGAATTCCCTGAGGCCAGCCGAAACTGCTTGTTTTGTTCTGCATGGGATGTACTCTCTGTATGTAAGGCTGATGAATGGGCTAAGGCCCTTCCACGTACTCTGGTTAGGTTCCCTGCTTAGACAGGCTGAAGGCTGTAGTCATTGTGTGGGGCTAGGAATTAGCTTCCCTGCCAAGGAGCAGTGGGAGAAGGAGCTCTAATCTGGCAAAGCTTTTTGTTGTCTTAACACAGACAACCCACACCCCAATTTCCCTGACCAAATGGGGCCATTGGCTTTGTTTTGCAAACTATAAGCTCTACCTACCTACCTCAAGTACCAGTGGGCTACATAGCTTCCAGGAGTTATCTACAAACCTTTCAGTCAGCTGGGGCCAAAGACACTCTCCACAGTGATATTGAAAGAGTTTTTATGCACCTTATGGAGTCTTGAACTACCTGAATATTATTGTTATTCTTTTTTGCTAATGGACAATCACTCTGATTTAGCTCACAAAACATTGAGAAATCAGCATGAGAACTACTTGGTTATACCAGTCTTGAAGTTTTTCTGTGCAGTGAATCTGAGAGCCTGATGATATTTATTCATTACATTTTTAATGATATATCAGGTTACTATAGCAATCCTTGTTCCCTGGAAACTTCTTTCTTGCAACACACATTTATTGTATGCCACATTAACAGTCTGATCCCATTGTTCGAGCTGTCTCATTAACTCAAGTAATCTGAAGCTATTTCAAAATGTTAACCAGTAACAACATATAGAAAACATGGTTATTTAGAAATAACATTTATTTAAGGAAAGAGCCCACCTTCAAATCATCCTTTCCATGAAGTTTGCCTTGATGCTGCAAATAATCATTTTTATTAAATCTAGAATACTTAGGGGTTTATGTCATTCATGAAATCATAATTTATGATTAAATATATATTCCTTCTTATCAATTATTTTATATGGTTTTGTATCCCTACATATGTTAGAGTTTCTATAGATTAGAAGCTGTTACAGGTTGAATTGTGCACCCCCAAAAGATAGTGAAGCCTAATTCCTCACTGTGAATGTAACCTTATTTGGGGATAGGATGTTGGCAGATGATCACATTATGATGAGGTCATTAGAGTGAGCACTAATCCAATATGACAATGTCCTTACAAAAATAGGAGGAGCTAGATGCAAGACAGACCTGTGCAGAGGGATGATGATGTGGATACACAGGAGGAATGTCATGTGACAATGAAAACAGAGATTAGATAATGCTTCTACAAGCCAAAAACCACCAAAGATTGCCAGCAAACCACCAGAGGCCTGGAGCAGATCCTTTCCTCATGGCTCTTAGAAGGAATCAACCTTGTCAATACCTTGATCTTAGACTTCTTGCCCCTAGAATTGTGACAATAAATTGCTGTTGTTGAAGCCATCCAGTCTGTAGTACTTTGTTACAGCAGCCTCGGGAAACTAATACCAAAGGCAAGACTAATAACTTCTCAGTTTCTAACACAATAGCTTTCATTTTTATTCCGATGTAAAATAACTCATGAGCAGGAAGTGTTTTTTTCAATCATTCTCCCATTCATTTGTTCATGTATCTTTCAATAAATATTAACCATCATATCCATTGAGCAAGGCACAACACATAGGAATGAAGATCAGTAAAAGTCCTTTCTTCTAGTTTCCAGTAATAATAACTTCCTTGTATTTTCTGGTTGCTATCTAACAAAAATTATGTTAGATGCAGGGGGGCCTGCGTGGTTCAGTTGGTTAAGCTCTGACTCTTGATTTCAGTTCAAGTCATGATCTCATGGGTTGTGAGATCGAGCTTCTCACTGGGCTCAGTGCTCAGCAAGGGTCTGTTTGAGACTCTCTCTCTCTCTCAAATAAATCTTTTGAAAAATTTGTTAGGTGCTTTACCTGTACTTTTCCATTAAGTCTTCAAAACCAACCTGTTAATATAGATATTATTGCTCCTCGCTTTCAGGAAAAGACCAAACTCATTGAAGCTTAAAATGTTAGAGTAGGTTATCAAAGATCACAAATCCAGTAAGCAGCAGAGTTACTGGCATGTGAAGTCAGATCAGTCTGATTCCACTCCACATTTTTCTTCTACTCCATTCTACCTCTGGTAAGGTATTGGGGCTAGAGGAACAAGAGGACTCTAACACAAGGTACATATGTAGTAAGAGAGAGAAAGAAAGAAGCAAAGCACTATGGGTGTTCAGAGAAGGAAGACATGACAACTGTTCAGATGAATCAGGGAAAAAAAAAAACCAACACTGGGTGTTATTCTATATGTTGACAAATTGAACACCAATAAAAAATAAAAAATAATAAAAACTTCAAGGAGGCAGAGGAGGGATCCCTGAGTGGCTCAGCGGGTTTAGCGCTGATCATGCCTTAGCCCGGGGCATGATCCTGGAGTCCCAGGATCGAGTCCCATATCAGGTTCCCTGCATGGAGCCTGTGTCTCTGCCTGTGTCTCTGTCTCTGTCTGTGTCTCTGCCTCTCTCTCTCTCTCTCTTTCTCTGTATCTCTCATGAATAAATAAATAAAATCTTTAAAAAAAAAAAAAGGAGGCAGAGGAAAGGTCAGGGTGAGTAGCAAGAGAGAGGGAGTACTAAGTAGATGGATCAAGGGCCAGATTAAGGCAGGTCATCAGAGTTGAAAAGCAGCAATGTCAGGATGCTAGAGGCCATCAATATAGGTGTTGCTGTCAAGGAGGCCCTTGCACAAAGTAGGTTAAAGAAGAAACAGGTACTGAAGTCTCTGAGTTAGATTGGTATGTCCAAGGTGGATGTAATTTGTATCCACTTGTAAGAGAAAGTTTTTTGCTGAATGATAGTGACAAAACAAACATCCAGGAATCCCAGTGAGGAATAATATTGACGATTCTTCTTCCTAAACATCTGACTCAAGATAGAGAAAAGGATACCCCTCACTGGAGGCAGCTTCTAGGTAAATGATATTGTCACAGAAAAGACAGATTTTAATTAGGGGTGGGTGAAAGCAGTATTTGAGGCAAGGATGGGGGTAGAATTTAAATGGATAAGGATTCTATACATTATCATGGAAAAGGCTGGCTAAGGAGTGGAAGATTCAGGGTGGATTTGGGGAGGACCTCTATCATATTCCTGAGAAGACCATTTTCTACAGAATTATAAATTCAATAGTGAAATCTTCAATCCTGACTTAACATATGGTCAGTGGACAGTGATGAATGCCACATGCTGAGCTTTGGTATATTATAACAACAACAACAACAACATAATATTTTTTTTCTCTAGTTCCAAGCTGTGGTCTTCTTTATAAAGTCCTACATTTTGTTTCTTTTTTCTTCATTGCTGAAGCCCTGATGATGATTTTTTTAGTGCCTAATGAACCCGACTAAATAGAACTTTGCTTTGATTAATATAATTAGGATCTGAGGTACATTATACACTGGTCTCCCATCGCTCTGTCTTCTCTCCAGAATATGGGCATGATGAAAAGATTTGGAAGGAAACAAATGTTTCTGATACAAACATGTGAGATGATGTTTGATGACACTTGATGAGAAGAAGAAAAGTAGTGGTCCTACTTTCTGATCTAACATCAGAAGAGATAAAATATGTTAACTCAAGCCTATGAAATTACTGGGAGGAAGAAAATAATAATAAGAGAGCCAACAATTACAGAATCATAAGAGAATATAAACCCATATATGATGTCCACATAGGAAAGATCTTGGAAGAGTACTAAAAACAAACACAGACTGTAAGTCCCCAGGGCAGAACAATACCGTCTCTGGCATCTCCCTTTCCAGAATACAATTGTGTTGGCCCATCCTAGGGACAAGCAGAAAGGGGGGGACAAATGCTTTTAGGGAAGCACAGAAAGATAGATTATTCCTGAACAGGCTTGAAATTAGAGTGTATTTAGCATCAAAGGACCTAAAGTCTGCTGTCTGAGATAAGAAGGTACATTCCACTTCACTAGAGTTTAGAACCACTTAAGAGACAGAAGAGATGGGGACATCAGGCAGATGATGACCACAGTGTGAACTTTACTGTCCTGTGGAAAACACAGATTAGGTGTGCAGAAACAATGGGCTTCCTAATTTGAAGCCAGTGATTATAAAAATCATGCCTCTTGTCACAGGCAGCCCTGCTACCGTAGGCTTCCTATCTTCAACATGGAAGGATAGAGTAGAAGGTGCACCCCCTGGCTCAGAAAGGAAAAGAACAGAGAAGGCTCTTCACAGTACATCCTGTGCTTGCTCCTGCAGTTCCAGTCACACAGTTCATTCTTCTACCTCTGGGAAGAAGTAAGGCAAGAAGCAGAAAAGATAGGAAGAAATTCTGTGATGCCCTTCTCCATGGAAACATGAAGTGAGGCGAAAAAAAGGTTCCTATCTGAATACCCTACCACTAAACTCTGGTACACTCTAAACTACCCAGAAGTTGACTCTGTGTCTTAGTTGGTTCAGCTGCTATAACGAAATACCACAGACCAGGTGGCTTAAACAACAAACATTTGCTTCTCACAATTCTGAAGGCTGGGAGGTCCAAGGTCAAGATGCCAACAGATCCAGTACCTGGTGAAGGCTCTACCTGTTTTGCAGATGACTACCTTCTTGCTGTGTCCTCCTGTGGTAGAGAGAGCTCTAGTCTCTTCCCCTTAGAGGGACACTAACCCCGTCATGCGGGTTCCACCCTCTCATGACTTCATGTAAACCTAACTACCTCCCAATGGCCCCATCCCCTAAAACCATCAGGTTGAGGGTTTAGAGTTTTAAGGTATGAATTTGGGGGGAGACACAAATCTTCAGTCCAGAATATCCAGGGAAGATCTGAACTCTTATTGTCTTGGTGGCTCTCCTTACAGGAAGCAATCTGAACTTAAGCAACAATGAGAACCACTCCCAGGGCAGCAGGGGAGATAAGAACAGGAAGGGTAGCATCATTTCTACAAGCATGTGCAAAAAGGCATTGCAGGATATTTTGTACCACTATGCTATTTTTTTTTTCTGTCACAGGGTTTTAAAAATAAATTAGGTGCCAATATTTAAAAACCAGGATATTGCACTTAAAGTGTTGGATTACTCTCTTCTCTTAAAACACTGGGTAGCCAGGCTTCCCTAAGCCCCTATTCTAGCAATCCACCTGGGCAGATTGTTTTTGGCCTCTCACTTCTGCCTCTGACCCACTTGCTTGACTCATTACTGTGTTCATCTGGCCCTTGGAGGAATTTTGGTTAATAATATTTCTCCAAGTTATAAATAGATTGCTTGTCTTGGCCTTGGATTCCTGAAGAAAGTATGAAACAAGAGAATTAAGAAGAGGAGCACTTAGCTAACTCAGTCAGTAGACACGTGAGTCCTGATCTCAGGGTCTTGAGTTTGAGCTCCATGTTGAGCATGGAGCCTACTTAAAAAGGAAAGTCAAGAAGCAGCAAAATTAGATGGGGAAAAAGGGTGAAAGGAAAAATTGCAATATGCATATTAGAAACCGGCACACTTAGAGGAACCTGGGAAAAAGTAGCAATGAAAGGAAAAGGTAAGTGGCAGCTAGGCACTCAAGACTTGGTTGTAAGGCAAGAAAATCAAAGATGTGGGGCTGCTAGACAAGTGACAAAAGGCAGCCAGGGAAGAGGGATGCTGAGAAAACCAAAACACTGCAGTCAGCCAAGAATAATATTACTTTGAAAATCACTAACCTTCTGGCCAGCTAGTCTTGCAAAGACAATGTTCTCCATAACCAACTGCAGCGTAAAGTATTACTATGATCAAAGACAATTCAGACAGACAAAGTGCAAGGCAGAGGGAGAAGGGGGGACAGACTGTGACAGAAATTTACCTCATATCTGAGACAGATGTGTGTGCCCCTGCCAAGTCCACTTTTTGCTGTTAGTGAGAAACTGAACCACAGGAGTAAATTAAACACACAAAGCAGCTCCACATCTCTTGCTTGGATTTAACTACTTCCTCTGCATTTGTTCGACAGCAAAATCGAAAAGTATAACTTCTATATCTCTGAAGCCTGATCAAAATGGCCAATTATATTGCTCAAAAGTTATTTATCCAAGACCATGGTCTGCATTTCAGTGTCTTTCCACCAGATGGTGGTGGGCTATACAACAGTGCTTACACTTGACTGTAAAACACAGGGGTTGGAATGAGAGCTAGAGTTGAGTAGATATGCTGGGCCCCACCTGCAAACATACTGACACAGGCTTGAACTCAAAGACCCCTATATCCCACAGGAGTGGTAAGCACCATATTCCCTGACATGTAAGTCATGCAGAGTTAAGATGCATGCTTATTTTACAAAGAAATATTTTTGGGGAAAAAATGTCAGTATTTTTATCAGATATATGTCGATAATGATTTTTAGGTCGTTTTGTATGGAAAATATATTTTCAAACTTATAAAGTAGGCTGCATATCAAAATATAGTAAGAAAATAATTCATAGTGAATTAGTAGGCTGTTAACTGGAAAAAAAAATCCCACAGCTAAAATAGAAAAATATTGGCATTAGTATACACTGGCACCTATCAAGGGTAATCATTATAATAAATTATAAATCTCTAATGATAGGAGAATGACACAAAATCTTATCAGCATTATCATTTGTGCCTTATTATCTTTGTTCAAAAAAATGACCAGTAAGACGTGTTTTGTTAGGTGTTCCAGTTCATTTATCCACAATGTACATTTTCTATATGTAATTCATGTTCAGTGGCTATATTGATATTTGGAGATTCTGTTTTGGGAGGTGGAAAAGGACATTAACATGCACCAGCAAATATAGTCAGGAAGCTATTATAATATAGTTTAAAAGTGTCCTCATTAACAGCCAAAGACTTTGTGAAATTAGATGAAGTGTGTACAGCTCCCCCAGTAAGAAAGATGTGGAGAACTTGGGGCAGGAAATACAGATTTGGGTGTTAGCATGTAGAAAAAAAGTAGAAGTGGAAGGGATTGCCCAGCGAGAAGAGGTAAAATGAGAAGAAAATATATAGGATAGGGAATTCTGAGTCTCTCTTTTTCTCTTTTCCTTTTATCAGAATTCATGGTGTTGGCCTCTTGGCTCTTTTGGTTTTGTGAAAGTTGGAGTTTATGCCTGATGATAAATGTATATACTAGGACTATAGATCAAACCAATGAACTGCTGCAGAACTCCTGCAATATTATACTGAAGGCTCTGATAAAGTCTGCAGGATTTAGAATTAGGGCAGAGTTAGTAGAGACCTCATTACACAATGCAATTTGCAAGACTCAATTGAAAAAGTGAATTAATACAGGGGATCATAAAAATGATATATATTTAACGCCAAAGTTTTATTTTAATCAAATTTTTAGGTAAAGTCAAAGCTTTTTCTTCAAGCGTGGGTCTGCTGAATGGAATTTCTTTTATTACTTTTTCCCAAAATTTTACCTTTTTTTTAATCTGCTCCCAATTTAATAGCTATTCTTTAGTGACTCACCTTTCTTTAGCTCTTCTAAAGCAATTTAATTTTTGTAAAAATAACAACTCCTGTCTTCTCTCTCTCTCTCTCTCTCTCATATTTCATCAGTTTTACATAACATTTAATTAAATTATACCCAGTTTGGGAACAAATACAAGTGTCTTTTAGTAAATGCACAAAGTATTTGGTAGGAGTGGAAGTGCCCAGGCAAACCTGGTGAGTCAGCTAAAAGGGTTTCTGTTGGCCAGAACTCTAACTCACATCAGATATTTTAAATACATTTCAACAGAAATAGAAAAGTACCATTTCCAAAGGTGAAACATGAAGTAATTTTTCTCCACATTGAAATTTTCCTTTGAAATTCAATAGCTGTAAGACACCCAATATTTAATTGAAATTTCTCAGCCATGCTGAAAGTCTGTCTGAAATGTTAGCCTCTCCATCAAGCCTTTCCTGATGCTCTAAATTGCTCGTGCTCTCTCCATCTTAGGAACCCCTTCAGCGATGTTTTTAGACCTTACTTATGAGACGTATCTCATTTTACTTTACAGTGTGGACAGTTACAAACTGATCTTCTCTCCCTTTATATGATATCAACTACCTGGTAAAATAAACTACACCTCTCTCATTATATATTTTCCAAATCAAAGCACATTGCACAACATGGGCCCTTGTATGCTTTAAGTGGCACTGAAATGTGTATGTGCATTTGTGCATTTGTGTGTAGTGAGGCAGAGGCAGGGGAAATGAAGACCAAAGAAAGTTCATAAATGCCCAACCTCTCATAAGAAAAGGGTGTAGTCAAGAAGTGCATACTCACTTCTTTTCACAACTCTCTACATTGTTCTAGTACAGTGTTCACCAGCTACCTCTTCTAGTAGATATCTCAGCAGTAGCAACAATATTTTATCATCTTTATAACCTAGTGTCTGCTATAGAGACTGGCATCCAGTACATGCTAAGTAATGATTATTGAATAAGTAAATATGAAAGGCTGAATGGAAAGCCTTTTAAAGATTCAAGGAGAGTAGGGCATGAAAAGGATACAAAACTACCAGTAAGGAAAGTGAATTTGACCCTTACCTTGACTGTATAAGGTATATTCAAATGACTAGTACTTTTTTTTTCCACAAAAGGTATAGAATGTTACTAAATTCTAGGTTCAGAGAGGTCTTTAGAAATTAGCTTATTCCATTTTAAAGGTGAGTTGACAGATTGGCCCAACATCACATCAGCTAGTCATCAGAAGACCAAAGTAATTGTAAGTTCTTTTGGCTATACCAATTCCAATTATCTTCTGAAAAAGATGGATTCTATAAATGAAAAGTCTTTGGCAATCAGAATCACTGATAGGGGTTGGAGTAGACCATGCAACAAAAAGGTGCGGAGCAGTAGAGAGAGCAGAATAGTGTTTCCAACTTGATTCTCACATTGCCCACTCTGCTGACTCTAATTGCTTTTCTGTCTTGCTAGAAAGTGGCAGAGTTAGGGGTCAGAGTCAAGTCTTCTCAGCTTTAAACCAGAGTTCAGGTGTCTTTAAAAAGAAAACCACTATTCATACATATACCTTTAAAAAGTTCTGGAAATCAGTTAACAACAAAACCAAAATGGAACCTCCATGGAATAATCAACACCACGTTCCTTTGTCAGTAAATCTTCCAGCAACAGAATTATAAAAATAAAAGTCACATGAAAGATAAAATATCAAAAATATTTAATATGAATAAGAAATTTTTACCACAGCCCAGAAACTTAAATATTTAAATGGGAGTGGGGGATAGAACAGACTGTTTTATGAAAACTACAGCTTAACAATAAAAAAGGGAAAATTATGATGAACTAGATCAAAAGCTAGTTTCTGGCTTTTTAACTTTTATTTATTTTTTATTTTTATTTTTTTAAAGATTTTATTTATTTATTCATGAGAAACAGAGAGAGAAAGAGAGAGAGACAGACAGACAGAGAGAGAGAGAGAGGCAGAGACACAGGCAGAGGGAGAAGCAGGCCCCATGCAGGGAGCCCGATGTGGGACTCGATCCCAGGTCTCCAGGATCACCCCCTGGGCCTAAGGCAGGTGCTAAACCGCTAAGCCACCCAGAGATCTCCGAGCTTTTTAACTTTTAAAATCATCCTCTGGGACTGAGAAAAAGGAATGACTCTCTTTGGAGGATGGGAGATACCTGGTTGTTGAAGAAGTCATAACATTTTGGGGCACCTCGGTGGCTCAGAGGTCGAGCATCTGCCTTTGGCTCAGGGTGTGATCCCGGGGTCTTTGGATCGAGTCTCACATTAGGCTCTCCACAGGGAGCCTGCCTCTCCCTCTTGCCCCTCTCTCTGGGTTTCTCATGAATCAATAAATAAAATCCTAACAACAACAAAAAGAAGTCATAACATTTTGATTTTAGTTTTCAACACCAAGAAGCCATTTTAAAATGGTAAAATGGGAGGACTCCCCAAGACGGAGATTTTAAGCTCCTTTTATAAGATTTCCCTGCAAAGCAGATGTCAATTCAATTGGCTGCCTGTTTCTGAAGAACCTGCTGGTTTCCAGATAATTAGATCTAAAAGGGTCTGGCACATAGTAGGCATCATACATATAAGTCAACTAAACAAACAAGTATCACATGTCAAGAAAGGCTTGCGATTCGGAGAGAGTGAATGTTGCTTTTTTTGAGGGGCGGGAGGTTGTCAGCAGCTCTTATCAGGAGAAATCCTCCTACAAGGGATAGCTTGTGAGCTCCAGGAACCCTTCCCTAGCTGGATGTTTACAGATAATGCCAAAGGTTTAACTCTTTCTTAAACAGATAGGTCACTTGACCTCATTTTCTACCCCAAGCCCGGTGCTGACATCCATTCTCCAAGGCAAACCATAAGTACCCAGCTAATCAGCAGCCCAAAGACCTACTTGTGGAAGCTGAAGGATAAAAGGAGGAATGCCCCGCCATGGGGAGGGAAGGGAGAACTGAAATAGACAGTAAGTTCGGTTTAACGATGCCACCAGAAACTGGGAAAACAAGAATGAGTACACCCTAGAACCAGAGTAGTCTACCATTTATGGAGGCAGACTCACAGTCAGGTTTAATATAATATCACAGATTTTATGATGGAAACCTATCTAGGATCAATGAGTAGTGAGAGCAGAGGGATTTAGTTACTGGTTCAGGGGAAGCTTGTTGAGCAGTTGGAAGCCACATAAAAATGAGTGCAAGCACTGACATGCAAGGCAAAGCCTTGGAAGGTGACAAGTTAACATTTTGAGATCATGCCAATAAAAAAAAAAAAAAAACCACATCTTGACTAAAGACTGGTACAAACCCAATGTCTGCTCTGGTTAAGTATCTATAGCCCAATGTAGTTAGAATCATAGCATAATAGCACAGACTCATTTCGTGAAAAGAGCAGATCTTGCATGATGAAAGGTTAAGTGTCTCAATGTCATATGGATTTTCTTGAACCTTTACCTCATTTTCTAGAGGAATCCATCCTACTGAGTTTGTTTAGAACTATCATATGTTGGTACAGACACAAGGCCTTTCGAATTCATCTATCCATTCGTTAAGTAGTTAGTAGAGGTTTCCCTTGTCCAAAATTTTAGCTTTTTTTTTAATAATAGGAATACTCCTATTCTTTTTTTTTTTTAAGATCTTATTTATTTATTCATGACAGAGAGAGAAAGAGAGAGAGAGAGAGAGGCAGAGACATAGGCAGAGGGAGAAGCAGGCTCCATGCTGGGAGCCCAGCTTGGGACTCGATCCCGGGTCTCCAGGACCACACCCCGGCCAAAGGCGGCGCTGAGCCACCCGGGCTGCCCAAATTTTAGCTTCTTTAAAAACTAACAGGTTTAATGGGGCACCGGGTGGCTCAGTCAGTTAAGCATCTGACTCTTGGTTTGGGCTGGGGTCAGGATCTCCGGGGCGTGACACGGGGCGGGCATCCGGCTCTGTGCTCAGCGGGGAGTCTGCTTGATTCTCTCTCTCCCTCTCTCCGCCCGTCTCCCTCTGCCTTTCTCCTTCGCGCTCTCTCTCTCTCAAATACATAAATAAGCCTTTTAATAAACGAGCAAACAAAGCAGGTCTCATCCGTCACAGAAGGGAGCCTGCGGTTGTGCCGAGGCGGACGAGCCGCGGAGGGATCCGCCAGCGCAGACTCGGGGTGCAGGGAGGCAGCCCAGGTGCCCGCCGCTGCCGGGGGTGGAGGCCGTGCCCAGGTCGCCGCGCCGCCGGGCCGCCCGCGGGGCTGGCTCCGCTTTCCTCTCCCGTCGCCCCACTTCTGCCCGGGAGGCAGGTTGAGGGCGGGCTCGGGCAGGGGGCCCCGGAGCGTGTGCGGGGCGTGGGGCGAGCGGCGGCGCCCGGGGCTGGCCGCGCTGAAGCCGCAAGACCCGCGGTGCCGCGCCCGGGCCGAGGGTCGCAGCTGCTCCAGGCCGGCAGAGCCGCGGCCTCGGCGCGTCGGGCTGAGTCCGGGGTCCCCGGCCACTGCGGAGCCGCAGCGCGCCAAGGCCAGAGTCCTCGCGGCCGCGGGAACCCGGGCAAGTGCAAGCCTGGCTTCCCGCGCTGAAGTCTCGGGAGCCGCGGGCAAGCGCTGACCGTGCCCCCGCGGAGGCTTCCCGCGCAGTCAGCCCTACAGTGACTTCCTTTCCTAGACCTCCGCGTTCAAATTCAGCAAGCAACTGCCGGACACCTAACGTTTCCGTGGACCTGGCTGCGTGCTTCACACGCAAACTGGTGTCTGCTCTCCGGCTGCTGTGCCAAACTGCATCTTCTTTTCCACGAAGTCATAATGATAATGTATGTACACGTGCGTTACCGAGTTATAGTCTGCCCATAAAACTTTTAATCTGCTTAAGGGGGGAGCTTCCATCCTGGAGCCCTCCGGAGACCCGTTCACTGGGAGAGAAACAAAGTACAAGCACCAGCACTTAGCAACACCAGAAGAAAGGAAAGGGGGCCGGGGAGCTACACACCTGCTCTAACATTCTTACAGAGGAAAAATAAATGTAAGAGTGGAAAGGAACTTAGAATAATCCACCTCGAGTCACTTATTTGACAGAAGACGATTTTGAGAACCTGAGACGCTAGGCAATTGCCCCAAATTATACACGTAGGCATCCCTTTCTTAACAGACTTTTGCATCACATCTTTGGGGTTAATCTCCCAGAATAGTGCCACAGGAAAATAAATGTCCCATTCTTCCCCCCCCCCCCCCCCCCCCGATAACAAAGAAAAAAAAAACCCAAAACCCTCAACATCGAATCTCAGCTCACTGCTCACCACTCCACCTGCCTGGCTCAGCACCAATGCTCAGCATCATCGGCAGAATAAATCCTTTTCCACTCTGTGTTAGCTTGGCTGCTATCGCGGTCAGCTCAGGCTGCTGTAACAGGACATCATAGGCTGGGTGGCTTAAACAACAAACATTAATTTCTCACTGTTCTGGAGGCTGAGAGGTGCCAAGATCAAGGCCCTGACAGTTCCAGCATGTGGGTGGTGGAGGCCCCCTTCTTGGTCTGCAGATGCCTGCCTTCTTATTGTATCCACATGTTACAGAGAAGGAGGGGAAACACGCACCTTCCGGTCTCTTTTCATCGGGGCATTAATCCACCATGAGGGCTTCACTCTTATGACTTTACCTCCCAAAGGCCCATCATACCACAGATAACAGTGTCAGCATACAAACTCTGGGAGAACACAAGCATTCACTCCACACCACATACATAGGCTAGGTCTTTTCTGATCAAATATCATATACAAATATTGGCCTAAGTGCACTCTCCCTCTGTAAGGCTGGATGGTTTAGCCCTCCCCCCCCAAAAAAAAAGATATATTCATGTCCTACTCCTCAGAATCTGTGCATGTTACCTTACTTGAACAAGGGGTCTTTGCAGGTCTAATTATGTTAAGGATCTTGAAACGAGGAAACCATCCTGGAATATCTGGGTGGGCCCTAAATCAAGACAAGTGTTATTATAAAGACACACAGAGGGGAAGCCAAATGAGGGGTGAAGGCGATATGAAGATGCAGGCAGCATTGAAAGTAATGTGGCCACAAGTCAGAGAATGTCAACAGCCACCAGAAGCTGGAAGAGGCAAAGAGCAGATTCTCCCTTGGAGCCTTCAGAAGGAATGTAGCCCTGTCAATGCCTTGATTTCAGACTTTGGGTCTCCAGAACTGTGAGAGAAAAAATTTCTGTGTTCTAAGACATCAGTTTGTAGAAATTTGTTACAGCAATCCTAGGAAACAAATACAGCCGCCTCCACCTGAGAAACCTAATCCTTCTACCTCAGCCATGTCTCCTGCTCCAAAATGCCTATGAATCTGGTCATTTCAACACTGGTGTGGAAATTAAATACCATGGAACTCACTGGAAATACTTTTAACATATATTTTTTTAGATTTCTTTTTCTAAAACAAATTAAGTGCTTTAGGATGAAATTAGATATCCCAGCTTTGTTGCAAAGGAAGACTGAAGTCAGAAGTTCCCTAATTTTAGATTTAGAGGCTCCTTCCAACTCTGCTCTCTTACTCAGGGTCCTGTAAAATTCCACACAAGAATAGATATGATAAAGCAGTAAATGAACCCAACCTAGTTCCTTGCTGCACAAGCAGCTGCCTTGTCCAGGCCTTCATTATTAATTCGATTGTAGATGTCTTGCTGTCTTGCTGTCTCGACTTCTCCAAACTCCAATCCGATGTTTCTGAAGTGCTTTCCTAAACCACTGTGTCTGTGACACTGTACGAAATATGTTGTGGAGCAATGCACATATATCCAAGAATGGAGCAAGGCATGTTGATTTTTCCATTTTCTCTCTGTGCCACACACACACACACACACACACACACACACACACTTTCTCCCTCTTTAAGTGGGGGCTATGACCCAAACTGCTCTAATCTGTGCTTGAAAGCAGCAAAGCCACACCTCATACTGATGCCAGGATCACCTTTCTAAAATACAGATTTCACCATTTTATTCCCCTAATTAAAATCCTCCAATGGTCCCAATCACCTTCATTTATTCCAACTATACTTTTTTCATTGAGAATCTACAAAGGCCACTCAACAATAATTGAGGGTTAAGAGGTATAAACACATAGCCCATAATACAGAGAGATATATGAACCACCAAAGCTTTAGCTCTTGCTTTCCCCTCTCAAGCAGCTAACCTCTCATACCCAGTATGGCTCTCATGCACTTGAATATTAATTCACTTATGTTTCAGGAGGCAAACTGTCTCATTTAATTCTTCCTTCTTTCCTTCTCCACCTGTTCCTTCATCAGTCTTCCATCATCCACCAATACTTAACCTCCTTCAGTGTCGACTAAGTATTGTGAGCCCTTGGGGAGCTTGCCGTCTAACTCAGAAACCCTCCTCAGACCCTCCTGGTCATCCTCTCCTCAAAGCACAGGGAGAGTGCACTTACCACCACAATGGATGATGCACATCTCTAACTCCTCCAAGCCTGAGCCCCAGAGGTTTCTTTTTTCTCTGTCAATTACTAAAAAAAAAAAAAGGTATATTGAAGTCTCCATCTATAGTAGTGGATTGGTCTATTTCTCCTTACAGTTCCATCATCTTTTGACTCTGTCTCCCCACTATCAACACTGCCCAGCCCAGAGAAAGGCTTGAGGAAGAAATGAAGGAGGGAAGGATGGAGGAGAAGAAAAATAAAAATGAGTTCTCAACAGAACAACAAAACTGGCTTCTTTTATTTAAAAAGGGGGGGGGGGAGAAAGATTGCAATGCTAATGGAGAGAGATTTAAAAAAAAAAAAAAAAGGAAGGCAGTGGGAGGGGGAAACAGATGTCCCAGCCCTTTCAAACCTAGACTAGAGGTAAACCCAGAAAGAATTTCAATTTATATGAGGCAATAGACCATTCAAATCCCTACCCCACAATCCAAAGCCTTGAGCAGGCACCATGAAATGTGCTTTCTCTCTTCTGGAAGCCATGCTCATAAATTCACCGTTTCTCAGTCGCATTCCATTGAAACAATTGCTGCCCCCACTTGATGGAATCAAGGACCTGAATCATGTTGAAACTCAGCTGAAAGTAAATTTTGGAGTTTTAGAGTGTATAATGATATCTACAGTTCCTACTCTGATTACAGGAAGTGCCACATTAGCACTTTAGGAAAGAAAAGATCCACACTCTACTTAAATTTTGCCAGTGTCATAAAGAATGCTTAAGGCTCTATAATACGGACTACTACTGTTTCACAGAAAAAATTCGCATTTGTTTTGCACTGGAAAACCACAAATGGATTCCTTTCATCGCACAGTCACGGGGGATCACTTGAGAACAGGAAGATGGCTTTATTGAGACCCAATATGGGGGACCTCACTTAAGAGTTCTTTCGACATAGGGAATAGAGATCTCTACATTCTGCCAACAGGTCTGTTAGCAGGCTGAGCCTGGAGAGGTAATCAAACAGTACCTGAGTCTAAGGTTTCCAGACAGACTCCCTATAAATTACCTGAATATATCTTCATACAGTATTAGCTCCTTTTTGCCTCCACCTCTAAATTAACAAGTCACTATCAATTTTGGGCCTTTATAGCTAGGATTCCCATTAAAGACCAGATCTTTTTTCATGTAAAAAGGAACATCAGTAGACTACTCCCCTGGCTGGTGAGGTCTAGCAGCCTGGTCTTCTCCATAGTTTCAACTGTTAGATTCATTTTACTCTTTAGATGAGAATTTTCAATGCCTTTGAAAAATACTTGGGAGAAATTCAAGGTCAGGCACAGGGGCTTAAAACATTCATCTTGATGAGGTACAAAACCCTCTATTGTTATTGGCAGAGCAAGAAGATGACCCTTTTGACAAAAGTTATGTAATCAGTTTTGTCTGCCCAACAGAAAGAAAAATATCCATTTGTGTAACTATGTGGATATTCCTTGTCAGGGGAAATAATGCTTGAGTTAACTGTCCATTTTCAACTTGAAACATCTTTGTTCATCATGGTCATAGTGACCTCCCTATGGCCAGACATTTGCTTGAATTAGCTCTCATCAGTTAATATTTTTCTATTTTTTTAATCCAGATTACTTATTTCTGAATCTATTTTTTCCTTTCAATTTTAGTCTCTTTCTCCTAAAACATGACTCTTTTAGCATACCTAATTTCTTTTTTTGTCTAACATTCAATAAAACAGTCAAAAAGCATTGCAAGCAAGTGCTACAGGGCTAGGGAAAAGGACAAACAAAATTCAGGCCCTGTTCCTTACCCTTGAAAAATAATGGAGGAGCCATGAAACCCATGCATGGTAACAATGAGAAAATATTTTGATCCAGATCACAAAAGTAATTGCAAATTAAAGAAAAAAAAGCTACAAATTGTGCCTTTTCAAGGGTCCAAATACAATAATAAATGGGACATATGTAAGAATTTTCAGAGACTGCTTCCTGGAAGAAATAAGAACTGTGTGTGTGTGTGTGTGTGTGTGTGTGTGTGTGTAGGAGCATCATTTCATCTGTTTTGGGTAGTAGCTTCCTTTATTTGCCAAAAGTACATTAATTTTATTTATCTTGACATTTATTCCCCTCCATTTGCAATCAGAACTCTTAATCCTAAAAGAGAAATAGAAAATGCCTTATTTTCCATCTGCTCTGTCTTTTCTATTTCCTATTATATTCATATCATTTCTTAACTATTTAATCTGATGATCTTACATTACTGTTGAATATTCATATTTTAGTCTCAGTGTGTCATTCATTACCACTCGCATTTCATCCTTTCAGAATCATTCTGTTTCTTTCCTTCAAGTTTATTCATTACCTCCCATCTTGATGTCTGTGATTCACTCATGTTGGTCTTCTGACATCCTGTCTCAAAACATGATTGAAACCCTCTTTAAAAGCTTGAATCTCAAATAATGTATTCCCTTACTCCATCAACTCCACTGATTTCTGGTTCATCTCTTCCTCACATTTAAATGGTTGACTCATTTCTCCGACTACTTTATAAACCTTTAACTAACATTATCTACTTCTTGCACAAAATTACATGTATTTTCATCTCTTTGCGAAGCCTGTTTTCTAATTGGTTTCGTTTATTTAGCTTATCTCTCCAATTTTCTTCTTTTATAGTCATTTTTCATAACTCTCCTTATTGTGCCACTTTTAATCACAGAAATGCACCTTGGTTTAAATGGCCTGAAGATAAATATTGAATATGCATATGTGAATAGTCTAAACTTGATTACCTAATGGTTTGGGTGAGGATGAAAGGAACATGAAAATAAATAGTCACCAGCCAGATTTAAATACATGACAGGATTTGGCATTTATACTCCCTTTTCCAGTACCTCCTATAGTCCCTCATCCCTGATCTCTCTCAAGGCTAGAAACGGAAAAGTAATCCGAGATGCATTTTTCTCCCTGGTCCAAATGTTACTTTTCATTTGTCCATTTATAGATCAGAAGTTGGGTTCTGAGCAAAGACAAGGGCAGTTTAAGGTTCTCCATCAATGCCTTTTCACGTTATACAATTTCCCAATCATTTCCATGATGATCACTTTATTTAATCCACTAATACTCATAAATGGTGTCGATACAACAGTGAGGCGTCATAAAACAAAAAAATAAAATTAGTTGCCTGGTGAAATTGTGCATATGATTTGTTAATATCATTTCTTAAAACCCTAAGCCACCTTTTGGTACCACTGAGCAGATCTCAATCAAGAATACACAATAGGATTCTGTCCAGAATGTGGAACCATCAGTAAGGTTGACGTCTTCTCCATTCATACTCTAGCTTACACCAAGGCAGGCACGATGAAAGTGAAAGGCTCATTTTTCTTCATTTAAACGGTTGGCAGATCTTCTCTTTATTTCTTTGGAGAAAGTTTCTCATAAGCAGGATACATCATATTCACAGAAAATGGATATTCCTACATCTGGTTCTGGGTTGTTTATAAATCAGAGATTAAGTGCCTCACTGCTTTGAAACCAAAGATGTCCCAGTATAGCCTGTAGGGCTTCTTCTTCATGTTAGTCCTTATTAACATTTATACCATTTGTTCTTTCAAGGCTCAGAGAACCCCGACTCAATCCAGCGCTCAATTATACACATTCTCTACCTGTGGGCTGCACCAGGATTTTACCGAAGGCCATAGCTGGGTATCTGACCTAGGAGGATCATTAGGAATTTGCATAAATTGTCTTAAGACCTGCATGCATTTGCTTAAATTATGACATCAAACCCAGTGCGGTTTTAGAATTAACACTGAATTCTGGTTATCTTCTGGGGACAAGTCTGTCTAAAAGTAGTCATTGACTCAAATGGCTAGCAGGAGGGTACAGATAGGTAACATAAATGAGTGGAGGAGGACAGTAGCTAAGTACAAAAGAAAGACAGGTGAAGACTTCGGTGGACGAAGGGCCAGGCCTCAGCAATAACTCCTGAGCCTAAGAACACACGTCTCTGAGCCACAGGCAGCTAGAGGACACAGGCCGACAGTACTTACTATATGGGTAGAGACTGCTCCTGAACTCCTACCACAAACACAGTGGTTCATTTGTAGGAGGAGGTTTCTCTACACATGCCTACTCCTCCCTCATGCTCACTCACCTATACTCACTTCAAGTCCCAAAAGCATTTTAAATGTCAATGGTTTGGAGAAGCAATTAGAGTTGGGTGGGTGCTTGATTCTGAGTGGTTAAGTGGTAAAGAGGAATTCACAGTGCAGGTCCTCTTCTTTGGGATCCCAGATTGGCCAAGATTGAGGGAACAGATTCTCTCTTCAGTAGCACCCATGTCTCCCAAGGAAAGGATTGTAAGATAAAATAGAGGACCCCCACCTCAGTTTGAATTTCAGATTAATAGTATTTCTTTAGTTTGCTCCCAAATACTGCATGAGACATAGTAAAATACTAATTGCTGTTCAGTTGAAATTCAAATGTACCTGGTCATCCCGCATTTGACCTGCTGAATCTGGAGACCCTACCCAGGACCAGCGCTTCTTTCTCGGTGGTGCCTTCACTCCCAGGTCTTCCTAGTCTCATGTGATGCTACCGGGTAGATGGGGGCAATCACTGGCACAGTGGACTCTAGTATCAACTGTACTGCTCAGGTTCAAATCCTAGGCCCACATGGAAATTTTTTTAACTTCTATACACCTATGTTAATTTCCCAGTCTATAAAACAGGGATGATGGTGAAAACCTATTTTATGTATCTGTTTTTGGGAGGAAATGAGTCAATCCACACTAAAGTTTGGCACAGAGCAGACACTCGATAAATGCTGGCCACAGTGATTGCCACAGGTTGCCTCGTCCTGTACAGATGGTAATCTACCTGCTAATTAAAGTTGCATTTTAGTTAACGTTTAGAATTATTTTACTGGTGTGATAAACATGTGTTTAACATTTAGCAATGCTGGGGGAAAATATTATTTTAAATTCAAATTTGGAAAAGTGTAGTTTTAAATTTTGATACAAGGTTGAAGAAAATTCTTAAGGAAGGTTATATTAAGCTCACAGGATAGACTCTCAATTCTTCATTCGTCCCCCAGTCCTATTTATCTCTTTTTCCTCCCTATCGCTCTTCTTCAGCTTATCAGAAGGAAATGTAGGAGCAGCAAACAGTCACTTGTTTTATTCACTAGACAGAGCAGGATGCTTTCTCCATCACAAATGATTTACTTGCCCTCTAGACACTTTCCCCACCCCCCTGAAACAGACACACACACACAACCACCTGTCCCACCTCAGCACCCCACCCTGGAACTCTGTGTCTTAGGGCATTATTGTTCTCTTCTCAACTTAATAAGCTGAAAACACAGACAGAGCAGTTAAGAATCTGCTCAAGGGGGCACACAGGGAGCCAGCTGGGGAACTGAAATGAGACCATCCCACATCTTGGCTCCCCGCCCAGTGCTCTGTCCAACAGACCATAGTGGACACCTGGGTCTGCTGAATAGGAGCCCTGCAGTTGCCAGGGCAAAGGATGAAGCCAAAGTTGGAAAACTCTTACGATACTCCCCATGGCGATTAATCTGTTTGAAGGTCTGGGCTCTGAACCTTGGATTCCAGGTCTGCATTCCTTCATAAAACCTCATGTTTTGAAAGCCACAGTCAATGACCCTGTGAATTTAACTAGACACATTCTTACAAAGCAGCGTCATAAAGGAAAGCTCCTAAGTGATTGGAATCTGCCAACATGCTGTCTTGTGCTCCTGGCTCCCAGTATGGGGGCCCAGGAGAGGAGAATCCCACGCCAAGTCAATTTTCACTGCTTGGGCTACCATTGTGGAATGCTGGGCTTCCTTAGAGGCATGCCTGTCATTTTGGATGCTCTTCTTAATGAAGGCTCAGGCACTAATCTAAAAGGTCAGTGCTTGCTCACACCACTGTACTGGTGGCCACGCTTAAATTGCATATCCACGGTTGGTGGGGTAGGGTCTGTTTCAGGCATGATGAAACCCACATCTCTTTAACCTGATAAAATGAAATCTATATGCTCTTTGCTTTTAAAAGCTTCAAACTCTATCCACTTCAATGAATAAGCTAAAGGAAAGCTAAGATCAAGTGCCATAGCCTCCTGTAAAGGAAATTGTGATCTCCCCCCCTCCCCCCCGCTTTGTCTTCATCTTTCTCTCTCTCTCTCTCATATTATTGTTTTCATGAACACTAAAGACAAACCAGAACAAATGACAAATGATTCTGGTTTGGAGAGGACAATAGTCTTCATCCCATTTAAAAATCTTCAGAAATGTATCTCCCCCACCCCATTTCTTTTTACACTTACTCAAATTAAATAAGTTCCATTTGGTCCCTCAGCCTAACTTACCAATCTGCCCCACACCAGCTACCTGCTTGCTGCTGGGGGGACATCAGAGCCTGAACTGTGTGTGTTCAGGATACCATCCACCTAGTTGAGTTGTCTGCGCTGAAGCAGCCATGGGATAAATCAGACCCCTGTGAGAGCAATTCCGGCGGGTAGACTCTCACTCTTTATTTACCTAGCCTTCATTTTAGTGCCATGTGATGACAACATTCTGATGTCCTTTTAGGAACAATACTTCCTCCCCTATCTTCAGTCTGTGTGCTTGAGATGGGGCTAATCCCACCCACAATGGGGCCCATAACCGAGGTGTAGCTAGTCAGCATTTTTCTTCCCTCTTTGCCCGAACAATCAGTTCTGTATTGTGCCTGAGACTCGGGTTAGGTCAACTAAAATCTGCCCCAGGGCTTTGCTAGAACTGTGAGGAAGGTGGTACCCCCTTCCCACTGGGCGTGTGAGGCAGGCAGATCATAGGTGTGTCACCCCAAAGGGAAAGTCTGCCTGAGTGAGAATGAAGAAGAACACTGACAAGCAGTGCCCAACAGTGAGAGACTGATTTCTATTGACACTGCATGCACACCTAGGGCCAACTTTGCAGCAAGTCGGGAACACCCCTGGTGTTTTCAGTTATAAGAGCCAAGGCATCCTTCTTTTTGCTTCAGCCAATTTGGATTGGGTTTTCATTGCCTGCCATAAAAAGACTGTTGAAAATGGTACAAAAAAGGTTTTGTCAAGAACGCTAGGTTCAAACTCTTTTCATGAGAATTGTATGTCTCAGGTATGATGCATGTTCAAATGTATAAGGAACTACAAAGAGGTACATGGATTCTGTTATTAATCTCTGCTTCCTCCTCACCAAAGTACAATAACAGCCTCTATCCCCATATCCTTAACTGGAACAAGTTGGCAAATAATTCTTGTTCATTCTGTACTCTCCTCACTGCCCCCTGCATTGACTTTGTCCCACATAACTCAACTAGGTGGCTGAAATTTTTTGTTTTGTTTTGTTAGTTTTGGGGAGTTTTTTTGCTGATCTGACCTAGATCAGAAATCAGAAAACTATGGCCTGCAGGCCAAATATGGTCCACTGCCTGTTTTTTTGTAAATAAAGTTTTATTGGAATACAGTTATTCATTTATGTATATATTCTCTACAGCTGCTTTAGCACTAGGAGAGCAGAGCTAAGTAGTTGTGACAGAGACCATACAGCTCATGAAGCCTAAAATATTTACAATTTCGCCTTTTACAGAAAACATTTCTTGGCCTCTGATCTAAAGTATTAACTTGGGAATGACTGAAGCCCCTACAGCATTTGTCTTTTGTGTTTACAGTGTCTTTTGTGGCTTTATTATCTTTGCAGCTACTGTTCTTTTTGCAGGCTATGGAGATGAGAGGAAGACATTTAAATTCCTTTTGATAAGAAAAGTCACTGCCAACCTAGGATGGAAATAGAAGCTAAAAAAGGATTTTCCTCTTCCTCCCCCATGGCAATATGAAGAAATATGGATACCATCTGTGCCAGATTGTTGGCAATTTGCCACCATTCCCTCCTCTATATCATCCTCTGTACCTCATAGTCTAAAAGCCTGGAAACCACATTTCCCAGAATGCCTACTATAAGGTTTGTACCTTAAGCTAGACTGCACCAATAAAAAGAGCCTCCAGGATATACAGAAGACAGGAAAAAAAAAAAAAATAGAGTGATATTAGTGCTCTCCAGCAGAGGCAAGCAAATGCATGGATTTCAGTTGGTGGATAAAAGATTTTGCAGTGATCTCTGAAAAATCACCTGATTAAGTGTTTCAGGTAGTGGTGACCATTCTGTAGGTCCTGCAACTTTAGCAGGAAACTAAAGCTAGCAGAAACTAGCAAAACTGACAGCTAGCAGAAACCCTATCTGACTCTCCAGCTTCCAGTTGTTCCCATGGTTTTGCATGCATCCAATCTCCTAGTTTAAGATCCCTCCTACTTGAAATACCTTGATCAGTTTCTGTTTTCCTATCTGACCCCTAACTGATATACCTTGACACTCCCTGGATAACACAATGAAATAGTCCCGTTAGCCCCAGAAGCAAGAGCTGACAGCGCTGCGGTTTCTTAATACCCCTGCAGAGTTAGTCAGTGTGCCGATATTCTAAGTCACTAGGTCATTGATCCTGGCGATCTCCCAATCAATTACTGCTGGTTAAGGCATCGTATGCAACCAAGAATGCTGGGCATTGCCACTGTTGTCACAATTTTTCAGATAGAGGTGTGGCAAGTGCAAGGATGCAAAAGTGGGATAGATTTGTGCAAGGGACAGAGAGAGGATTAGGGTCTTGAAGCACCAGCCCTGTGAGGCCCGGGGAGGATGATGACAATGGAAAATGTTTCATGCTAAACTAAGCTATTTAAAGGTCATATGACTGCCCGCATACCTCAGCCTCCTGGAAAAGTGTAAGAAAAGTAAATTAATGCATAAACTAACATGTAGTTTCAGAATAGCTCAAAGGGACATCAGACTAGAGAAAATGGGAATGGTGAGCCATTAGCAGAAATCTGCACAGGGCAGTAACAAACACCCTGACCTGATTTCGAGGAATGTGGATTTTAGTGCAGCGGCAGACACACCTGGCTGAGTGACCTTGGCGGAGTCACCCCTTACAAGGCCCTCGTCCTTTTCCTTTTCACTACAGAACAACCTCGAAGACTTTTTTTTTTTGAGGCTGTGATCTTATTATCTATGGCTTGGAGGGAATTTGTCAGTGGAGGGCCTCAGGAGTTGCACACAGATGAAGACCACAGATGTGAAAATCTCATCCAAAAGCACAAAGTTCTTTCTACCCTTGATAAGTTATCACAGATTCGATCGCACCCAATGGACACCAGAAAATAGCCAAAGGCACTGTCAAGATTTCTCTTCCTCTTCCCCTTTGCTCCTGCTGTTCCATTTACTATCAGTGTATCTCTCTCTCTTCCCCTCCCTCCTTCCTTCCTTCTCCCCCCCCCACCCCCCCCCCCCCGCCACTTGCCCCACCTCCTTCTTTCTCATCCACTTATCTGTAAGAAGGCCTGACTTCACAGGAAAAGGCAGAGAAAGCCAAGGGGGCAAGGAATTGCTGAAAAGAAAACAAACCAGCTTTTACTAGGTTTGGGTTTTTTTTTCCTTCCAGGTGTGCACAAACACCACCACTGTCACTGTCAAGACGGCTTTTCTATAGAGGAGAAGACTAGGAGGGACAAGAAGAAAGATGACAAGAATGCTAGCATGCTTAGGAAAATTAGGAAATTTTTAAAAATTAATCTGGATCACAGTTTATTGGAGTAAGAATACCCTTTATAGAAGAACTATGTCCTCAGACGTTTTGAAATTGTGACTTATAAAAATCCAGCCACATAAGATGTTTTCTGATTTTCTACTCATTAACAATTGACTTATTCAAAGCACTGTCCCTTTTTTGCAGGAGCGTGTCAAGCTACAAACACTATGTATTTGAGATTTTAAGCTGCTATGTAATTATCAGAGGGGAGTTACTGCTTGCTAGCAAGTGTCCCTGCTCCACAAAGGCAAATGATCCTTTGGCATTTTAAGTCAGCCAACTCCTTTTAATTAAGGGGGAAAAAAAGTCTTGTTATTTAGCCATTCTCAGTTCTGCACTTCTTTGTACGACTTAATAATTTATTTACAAACGTTAACTTGCAGCCATGTGTTCTGCTCCATTTGGGAAGCTTGCATGGCTGTCGTGTGTTTAGTGTCTCTCCAGAACTCATTGTTTTGATAAAATAGGATATTCTACATTTATGAGTGTCAAAAGGGACTTCAGCAAGGACTTAAACAGACTTGCCAGCTGTGTGCTCTGGGCAATGGGAACCTACGGGCCTGTCTCCCTGTCCCTTGACTCTGACAAACAGACCTTGCCTAAGCCAGGCAAGGAATTTCAATGCCTGAGTCTCTTGTTGAAATGTTTGGAAAGCAGCCCTCATGGTCATCCAAAGTAGCCAACAGTTCTAAATGGGCTCCACACTTAAGCCAAGTAGAGAAGAAATACTGAGACAGAGAATGTACTGAGAGGTTATTTTTGGAGGAAATACCAGGTTGTAGATTAGGAGGATATTGTACACATCATCATCCTGGCTACCTTTTCCCACATAGCTACTGTGTGCCAGACCCCAAGCCAGCCAGGCATTTCTTCCATGTTAATTCATTTAATCTAAGTCTTACAACCAGGTACGTATATATCCCATTTTATAGATAAAGAAAATTGGCTTCAGAGAAATAAATAACCTAGTCCATGGACACACAGCTATAAGAAAGCTAAGTCAGAACTGGAAGCTAAGTGTAAGACCAAAGCTGGGTTATTCCAAGGCTTTGTGCAATTACAGAAAGGTGTCCAAGGGCACAAGGCTTAGGAAAATAGACTAATACAATGTGTTTTTCTTGCTAGCAGCTGCAGTCCTAGCCCGGGACACATGGGTGGTAAGTAATACACTGACTGTATAGTTCAGTGTCTACTCACTTTCTCAGCATAATGACTCTGTGAAGTATGTGGACCGGCCAATTCTCTGTGGTAGCTCTCATGCCAGGCCAGGTATGTCTAACTTCAGTGTGATGCTGAATCTTATGTAGCATCTTGGCAGGGCCATGGTGCCCAGGTTTTGGTCAGACATTATTCTGAGTGTTTCTTTGAAGATGTTTTTCAATGAGATTAACATCCAAATCTGTGAACTTTGAGTAAAGTGGACTACTTGCTATAATGTGGGTGGGCTTCATCCAATCAGTTGAAGGCATGTGTGTATAAATGTTTTAATCTGTGTATATACGTGTGTGTGTATACATATTTCTGTTTCTCTGAAGAATTCTGACTAATACAACCAGAATTTAGAATCTGGGTTCTTTCCACAATTCCAAGGAAGTTTTTCTTGATACCCATGTGAGAAGATGCACAGAGAGCAAGTAAGAAAATTCTTTGTTGGCTGAAATACGTTATTGAAAGGGTGCCAATTAACAAAACTATGTCAATGTAGAAGGAAGTCTTTAGGACATGCTTCAGGGCTCCACACTTGGTTCTCTGTCCCATTCAACACTTCTGTCAGTGGCTTGTGATACAGGATCATGCAAATCCAATATGAGGATGAAACGAAACTGGCAGCGATAACTAACATGACAGATGATAGGATCAAGATTTTGACAGGTTGGGTTACTATGCTGAAACTAACAAGAAGCATAATGGTATTACTATACATTTTAGATTTTTTTAAAAAAATCAATAATTATAGCACAGCTATAGATTTAGATTCAGAAAGGTAGAATTTAAATTTCATTCTTCTGAGGCTCAATATATGTCAACAATGTGACACAGCTCCTTTAAAATGTTAATAGCATTGAAATCAAAAGATAAAAATATTAATGCATCCTGTGTATCAGTCCTTGAACATAAGCTGCATAGGTCTGAAAGCATCAGAAATATCCCATTCTAAGAGGTTCTACAGTTCAGAAGGTTGATGGTACAATAAAGTACTGAAGAGGAGGATGTTTGGACATGTTTAGAATTTTTTAAACAGAAAAATAGTGGGAAGAACTGAGGATTAATATAACAGAGGAGAAAATATCTGAAGGAAGACAGAAAAGGGGTATTCAAGTAATGGAGGGAGGAAGAACCAGTCTTCTTTTTGCAGACATTTCATGTCAAAAAAAGAGAAAAGGCTTTCTAAAAATTGGACATAGCTGAGAAATTTAGGATACTCTGTGAAAAGGGAAGTCCACTGGCCGAAACTATCTAAGCCTGCCTATATGATCACTTTACAACCTTCCCAAAAGGATAGACCATGTTAAAGACATTTCCCTTCTCCTTTCATCTCATAAAACTAATAAGGGACCAGAAAGCTAATTTGGCATGATCTGCACTTGGTGAGCCATGGGTGACTTTTAGGAATCACCTACTTCTCTAAATCATTGCAATCGGCTAATAATTTTTCTCAGACTTCCTAGAGAATGGGCACCAATTATATCAATAATTCATTTGGAATTAAATAACCGTATCTTTCTGCATGCTTTTCCAAAAACCACAAACATGAATAAATACCACTGTTAGTTTTACTATCCTTTCTATTAAGGTGCCAGTTACTGTCATGTTTTAGATACTTAATCTCATTTAACCTTGATACAATTATCTGAAGCTCAGAGACCTTAGGTCTCTATCCCAAGACACAAGCCCGCAACTAGCCAAGTTAATATTTAAGCCCAAATCCAAGTGATCTGGAAGTCTCTGCTGGGAACTGCTATATTCTGTGGGCCAGTCTCCACAAATGCCACACCTATCCTCACTTTCCACCGTGCTTCCTCTACATGGTTACCTACAGTGCTTGTCTCCCTCTATCTCTGTGCAGCCTACATGATCAAGCTCCCTCTCATCCCCGAAACAAAGCCTGCCTACCCTGAGAAGCCCAGCCCACAGTTTTTTCCTTACAGATTATTTCAGTTCAGTTAAAGAAAATCAAATGGAACTAGTTTAGGCAAAATGAAGAATTTTTTTAGCTCATGAGGGCGAAGAGCAGGAAAGAAAGGGGCAGGTAGATCCACTCTCGGAAACCAAAGAAACCAGGGATCAGAATCTGCACTTTCCCTCTCCCTGCCTCTCTTCACCTCTGCTCGAGTCACCTTCCTCTTCTCAGGCTGCCCTTCCCCAGCAGGCTGGAATTAAGGCCTCAGGCAGTTTATACTCCTAAACTCAGCCCCAGAGAACAAGTTTTGTTTTTTTTTTTTTTTTTTTAATTTCCTATATTGAGATATATTTTACATACAATAAATGCACCCATTTTTAGGGTAAATTTTAAGGAGTACTGACAAAGTTACATACCCACATAACTTCTACTGTAACTTTAATATGGAATCTTTCCAGTATCACAGCTCAAGTTTTAAAAAAAACTGAAGGAAGGACTCTGGAGAAGGTACCTGCCTCTAGAAATCAATCACCACGAGTTTGAGAACCAACGTGGACAGCGCCCACTAAAACCAAATGGTAAGAGTGGAGGAAGAGCAAAGGGCACCCATACAGCATAATGAAAAATAATTAGGAGTTTGAAGCAGGAAAAACATACCGGGAGACCCAAATTACAGAGTAATTTTAACAGGGAATTTTTTTTAACAGGGAATTTTTAATATAAGAAAGTACTAACTATAACAAGGAGTTAGAGTAATAAGGGATCAGCATCCAGGAGAGGGGCCCTTAGGGCTGAGATCTGTGGCCACTGAATGGCAGATGACATTGTGCTGGTGGAACTTGAAGGAAATCCTCCCTCTGGAACTTTCCAGAAATCCATTGTTTCAAGTATCAGGAAAAGCTGTTCATCCACAGAGGTCTCATTGGAGGTGATCCACTGCAAAATTGCCTGAGGTACATGGCAGGAGGAGCTCCTGGTCCACTGGCGCTGCTGGTTGCTCTGAACAGAAGGAGCTGGGAACTGGAGAAGCCAGGCCCTGGAGAGCAGCTGTGGGGGCCTGCCAAGCCAGCACATCAGAACCAGGGAGCAAAACCCTTTCTTTCTGTAATGACACAGCTTAACATCATGCCCACAAGGCATGATGTTAAAGGGCCCAGATCCATTTTCACAGATTAAGCAAAAGATATTTGGAAGTGAGAAGCAATACATCTCTTATCAGCCCACACCCCAATTTGTTTCTATTAACCATCCTCTAAAGTCCTAGACTTTATCCCACCCAATCTAACATTGATTATGTGCCTCCCCAGCTATATATATATATATGCATACATACACACATATTGGTTTTCCCAACTGAGTTAGGAATTCCCAGAAGATAAGAAACATGCCCTAAGTGACTGGAGGTTTCCCTTCTCTCCATCCCCACAGTGTTTCCTACAATACTAGGCCTGCAGGAAATTCTTAGTGAATATTGTATTGACAGAGATTACAAAATAATCCCAAACCTCTACATCAGAGTCGCAAAGAAGAAGCCTTGGGCCAAATCATCCCACAGACAGGTTTGTCCTTTTTTTTTTTTTTTTTTTTTTAAATTTTGCACAGTGTTTTGTCTATCCAATTTTTTGAGGTTCTAAATTAGTGGCCAACACACAAAACTGGAAACTTGACATAGAAATCCAACAATCTAGGTCTTCTGGGGGGCTCAGTCAGTCTGAGCATCTGCCTTTGGCTCAGGTCATGATCCCAGGGTCCTGGCATCAAGTCCCGCATTGGACTCCCTGCTCAGCAGAAAGTCTGCTTCTACCTCTCCCTAGGCCCCTCCCCTTTGCTTGTGCTCCCCCCCCCCCAATAAATAAATAAAATCTTAAAAAAAAAAAAACAAGAGAGAAATCTAACATTCTGGAAAGCTGTAAGATGGTGCCACAGTGAGCCAGCACATGCTGCTGAGGCTGACTCTCAGACCCTTGCTCCACCAGCACACACATATGCTCTGTGAGGCTGTAGTCCTCCAATGGCCTGTTCATTTTTGACCAAGGCTTTGAAATGTGTGACTGAGTCCTCAACCTCTGCTCAATAGGACAGATCCCTTTAACTTCTACAAGTCAAGGAATGTGGAAAATAAGCACTAAATAGACATAACTATGTTGCCGATGCTGATGATTTCTTAGCTCCTTCTTTTCACACACATATCAGAACTGTTGAGTGTCTTTAACATGAATGATCTGAATGAGTTCATAAGAAAATTGACGCAGTATAAACTTAGGACCACTGACAGGGGATTGGAAGAAAAACTGACAAAGGGTCTTGTTTAAGCACCATCACTGTTCTCATCTAACCAGTACCCTGGTGCAATCTTAGAGTCTCCACGACCCTCAGTTTCCTGCTCTGAAAGGAAGGAACATGCATAGTCTTGACTTTCTGTGAGTCTAGGAGGTTGTTACAGACTGAAGCTCTATTCATTAGGAACAACTGGAGGACCTGGTCTGGCTAAAGAGCACTTAATTAAGCAAGTGTTTTAATTAATCATTCCTTTTTAAAGACTTTTCTTTTTGCTGGTTTAAGAAATCAGTTTATCATCACCTGCCTCTCTTTAAGTTTGACAACTTTACTGTGGCTCTCCTATTGCCAGGAAAACACCAAGCCTCTCAGAGAGGCATCTGTATTATGATCTCATCCATGACAGTGGGAATCTCCAGGAAAAAAATAAACTTTAAAAATGCAACAGGATTTATTTAATTAGCAAATATTTACTGAATGCCCAGGGCTGCCCTAAGACCTTCTGGTATGTTGTATATACATTTGGACCACCTCCGCATTATTATAAATTACACAGCTCATCCACAACCAACACACAGGATAAACTTGGATCCATACTGTTAATTATACTTTTAAAAATCAAAATTACATTTAATCAAGTGCATTAAAAATAGACCCTTCAGAGTATGACTATTTATTAATGAAGTCGGGTCATTTAATTACTTAATCACACATTCAGATGTGTAAAGAAAATGCAGCTTCCTCTTTCTTCTTTATTTGATACTTCATCCTCCCTCTGAGCTTCCTCCTGCTGGGCAGAACCGTTTAGTCCAACAGGTAACGCTAATCCAATGAAATTATTTCAATAGTCCCTTTAACTAAATGCCATCTTTGGCATTCTGGATCTGCTCAACAAGCCATGCTCCTTCCAGGGGGTGACTGGATAAGTGGAGTTCCGAAGGGTGCATTATGTGACCCATGGAGAGACGATAAGAGCCATGGATGCACAGAATGTGCTCTGGATGCTTGTTAGTCTCTGTTACAAAGTGGCTGGACAGTGCTGATCTCTGTTCCCTGGACCATCAGTAACATGTGACATAATTGATTACTCTCTTCTCCTTCAAACACTCTTCATTTGGCTTCTGGCCACCTGTCTCAGTCAAGCTCCAGCCGCTATAACAGACCACCCTAGACCACCCCAGACTATCCAGCCACAGCCAAACCAGCTCAGACACAAAGAACCACCTAGCCAACCCACAGACTCCAGAGAAATAATAAATGTTGTTTTAAGCCCCCATGCTTGGGTTTTTTTATGAGATGAAAAAGACACAAAAGTAATAAAACTTGTATTGATAGTTAAAAATGTATATTAATATATTAATACTATATATAGTAACATTCTAATATAAGCAACTTAATTAATAGGGGGAAAAAGTCTTTGTTTACCTTGAAGAACAGGTATGTTTGTTCCTTATAGATCATTTGTATTATGGAATTGATCCTGTTCAAATTGCTTCAAGTGGAGTGGAGGAGTGCTGGTGTGTGACTTTTTTTGTCAATGATTCATTTATTCACTTACTCACTTTATATGAGTACAATCTAAGCTACCTTGATGTTGATCCAGTTTCTTAGTTGGTTCACCTGCTATAACAAAATACCATAGACTGGGGTAGCTTAAACAACATTTATTTCTCATAGTTCTGGAGGTTGGAATTCTGAGAAGAGGGTGCCAGCAGGGTCGGGATCTGGGGAGGATCCTCTTCCTCAGGACCCATGAAAACTTCTGCATGACAAGAACATCACACTCAAGGCATGAGACTCCAGGAACTGTGTGTTGGACTCATCAGACTACGACTCTCTGATACCACCCTAATGTTCGCGTGGGAATGGCTGTAGGTACAACTTCATCTAAGGACCTGCGATCATTCCCCCTCCCCCGACCCTGCCCTGTAGCCAGGGCAACTACACTTAGACTGGGTGCTCCTGGACCTAAACAGGCACTCTTAAAGATCTTTTTTATGAATAAATGAAACTTTTAAACATCCAGCAGAGCTGGGAGCTTTTTGCTCACCACCTAGTTTCTACCATTAACATTTAAAGATACTTTTTATCACATATCTATTCCTCTATCCACCTGCATACTTATTAACTAGTTATACTTTACATTTTTTCTTTTGATGTAAAATGTACATGCAATGAATTATACAAATCTGAAGTATACAGTTGCAGATGTTGACAAATGCATACACATACTTACTTCTTATTACAAATATCTATCAAGATATCAGAACATGACTACCACCCCGAGAAATTCCATCAGGTCCTTTCCCACTCAATCACCACCCCTACCTCTCTGGAGGTAACCAGCATTGTTATTTTTATCTACCAAGATTAGATTTTCCTCTTTTAGATCTTCATATGGAATAATACTATATGTGCTCTTTTTCATACGGTTTCTTTCACTTAACTATGAGCAAACAGAACTACTTAATAATAAATATGTTGAAATATTCAGCAGGAAGTGTACAGGTAACTGCAATTTACTTTTAAATATATCAAAAAAATAAGATGGGGGAATCCCTGGGTGGCTCAGCGGTCTAGCACCTGCCTTCGGCCCGGGGTGTGATCCTGGGGTACTGGGATTGAGTCCCACGTCAGGGTCCCTGCATGGAGCTTGCTTCTCCCTCTGCCTGTGTCTCTGCCTCTCTCTCTCTCTCTCTCTCTGCGTCTCTCATGAATAAATAAATAAAATCTTAAAAAATAAATAAGATGGAGGGACGAATGGTTGTCTGGAAGTTTCACCCATGTTGTATGTATTAAGAGTCACCTCTTTTTTATCACTAAATAGTATTTCACTATATGAATATACCACATTTTATTAATTTTCCTTGAGGGAACTTGAGCTATTTCTAGTTTAGGCCTATTATGAAAAAAGCAGAACATTCTTGTGTAAATGTTTTGTATACTTACATTTTCTTTTTCTTTCTTTTCTTTTTTTTTTTTACTTACATTTTCATCTCTCTTGAGTAGATCCCTAGAATTGAAAGCTCTGGGTCAGAGGATATTCATATTTTTAGTTTCATTGAAAAAAAAATAACAGTGCCAGACATTTGTCAGAGTTTATGCCATTATATATGGTTACCAGTGATGCATGAAAATTCCACTTATTCTGCATTGACTGGGCACCTAATTCCCCAAATATACATCCCTAGCTTTTGAACTGGGTGTGAAAGAAGAGAAACAATGAGCTCCTTTTACCTCTATTTCCCTTCTCCCCACAATCCTTCTTCCTTTTGTTCCCCTTCCCATCTCCCTGACTTGTGTATCTGTTCACCAAGTTCAGGGAAGGCAGTCTTCAGTGTTCCCATTTGCTCTACATCATGCCTAGAGTTATCTGGGCCCAATGAGGAGAAAGAAACCACATGGTAGGTTAATCAGGGGGAATTTATTACAAGAATTATTATCCCTGATTAAAAAGCAACTATAAGATAAAGGAAACTCCATGTAGTACCCTAGGGTAGCTGGAGAATAAACAAGGAAGAACAAACTTGGGAGGGATTCAGACATCACTGGAGGAAAGGTGGTTTGGCCACCAGAAAAGTTGCCTGGCTTAGTGTAGCCAGATGGAACAGATAATGGGCGACCAATGACATGGGTATGCAATGGAATTCTGGGTGTGGGACAGAGGTGGAGTCATCAGAGCATCCAGGCTGCACAGGGTGGAAAAGCTGGTGCTTGTAGACATAGTAACAGCTGAATGTGTGACTCTCTAGGGTGTTGACAGTTCCTTGCAGGCTGTACGTGGTTCTGGAGGACTACAGAAGAATGATCTAACACCGGGCAAAGATGTAAAGTCACTGAAGGACCTTGGGCCTGTGGCTGAGCCAGGCTCTATGGAGTGCCTTACACGCATGCTGCTGACCTCTAGCCCATCCGAAACTGCAGGAAGCCTCTTCCTTTTACAAGATCCCTCCAGTGCCCTCTATGGAGAAAGCTTACCATAATAAGGAGAAAAGTTTTGAGGAATTTCATTGGTTATCATATAGCATATATATATTTCTTCAATATATATATTAAATATATATATTTATATATTAAATATAATATATATATATTAAAGCGTGCATTCTGAGCTCAGAGGCAACAAATTGATAGCTGACACAATGTCATTCTTTTCTACTCCTGGCTTAGATTAAGCCTAAATGATCAATGGGGAGTAGTAGAAAAGAAAAGCCCTGGCTTCCCAATTGTCGTAGATTGTTTGCAAAAAGAGCCACAAGAATTCCTCTCTTATCTGCATTCAGGCCTCTTTGCAATGACACTTTGCAGCTTTCACCCTCCAGAGGGACAGTCTTTTTCTATTCCTTGAATCTGTGTTGACCATATGACTTATTTTGGCTAACAGAACATTAGCAAACTTGATATAAACAAATTCGATAAGGTCCTCGCTTATTGGAGCTTCTCTCTGTTTCTACTGGGAACCTTTCTCTCACCATATGAACAACTTGATTAGCCTTCTGGAAGATGAGGAAACACGAAGAACTCAGGCATCCCAGAATTCCTACCTCAGACCACACTACACCATCCTAGACCATCCAGCCGCACTCAAATCAGCACAGACACAAAGAACCATCTAGCCAACCCACAGAACACAGAGAAATCATGAACATTTGTTGTTTTAAGCTACCATGCTTGGGTTTTGTTATGGAGCAAAAATGACACAAAAATAATAAAAATTATTTCAAAAAATGTATACTAATATATTAATATTCATAAAGTAGCATGCTAATATAAGCAACCTAATTACCAGGGGAAAAAAAGCTTTGTTTACCCCGAGGAATGGATGTTTGTTTCATATATATCATTTGTCTTATGGAATTGATCCTGTTTCCCTTTTCATTTGGATATCAAGAAACACAGAGCCAATCTGTGGCTCATCTTTAGCAACAATGTCCTCTTTATGTTCATACTCTTCCCTAAGTTTTGACTTTCTATTCTATCGGTCTCTGTTCCTGACTTGTAATTCATTTATAATTTGCCAATTTGAGTTTATGCATTTGTATAAGCTGTCTCAAATGATTTTTTGAATGAGATTAGATATAATAATATAAAACTAATGCAACCATTTATGGATATAATGCTTGAACCATAAAATGCATAGTGTTTTCCTCTGTAATAAAGCTAGTGTGCTTCATTGGGTGAAGCCCACTTTTTGCAAAAGATCAAATTAAAATTGATAAGTTTGGATTAGAGGCAATAATTATCTTACACTGAAAAGCAAACAAACAAAAAAATTTCCATTTTTATGAAATTTCAAATTTTTATGAAATTAAGAAGGATGTCCCTGGGTTCTGTAGTTGGCATAAATTAGACTGCAATTCCAAAATAAAACAAAATTAAGTTTTATGAAGTCTTTAGACACAAAGTAAAAAAATATTCTAGTCTAGTTTTCAAATATTCTGGTGCTACTATTACTATTAACCTAAGCTTTAAAGAACTTAGCTGTTTCTGCTTTAAAATATATAAATATATAGAACATTTTTAACTAGACATTTGGATAATGTTGAACCATTTTGCCATGTTGATCCATTCCTCTCCCAATCAAACTGTTCTTGAAAGAAATATGAAAAAGTTAATAGACCAAAACAAGTTACAGATCTTGAATTAACCAGAAGTGATCTTTTTAAAATGACAAGATTGCCCTTTTATGATAACAAATGTGGATCTCCTATTTGAAAGTGGACCAGAATCCCAGATTGGGAGGGGGAGGCCAGTCAACTGTGAAATAGGTTGTCAAAAATATAAGTCTAAAATATGATTCAACCAGGAAAAAAAAATCCCAATTGTGCTGAAAAGTCTAGGATGTTCATTTACTTAGCAGAACAAAATCAGCTGAGGCTCACTGCAGATTTAGTTGAAATTCCACAGATAAAAAGTTTGCTGCAGTGACAAATCTCTCTGTAATTGGAATACTTCAAAATATTAAACATGGAATCCAAGAGTAATTGGAAGGCAGCACATGTTTCCATAATTAGTCCATCACTTTTATTTACCTCATGTATAATACATGGCAGCCCACATCATAAAATAAATTAACAGCTAAATGTCAAATCTCCCCTCTTATTTAGGCCATCTGCTTAGGTGTTCAGATTGACACTCACTGCCATGAGAAATTGTAGAGACCAGAGAATCCAACTATCAGAAAAGAGTTATTAGAAAATGCATCAAACACCAGGACTTGTTCTTTCTGGCTTCCCCCTCCACTCCCACCCCCACCACAAACTTTCAAAGTCTAAAGATTTTGTAATCTAAACTACTACTGGTGCAAGTCTTAAGCACATTTCAGGACACAGGAAACTGAATCATATATTCTACAAAAATGTGATGCTCTCAGAGCTTCAATTAAAGTCATTGAAGAAAGAAAGCCTGTGGGCTCAAGGCCCATCACTGTCTGAAGTCCATCCGTAAACTTTGCAGAAAGGAGAATCCTGGAGAATCCCAACCAAGACCACTTTCTTCATAAAAACCAGTTTTGAAAGTATTCTGTCTTTTCTGATATCAATGTTGGAATCTCTGATTTGTACCTCAAGATGAGAGTACAGTTGGGAAACCCCCATCAGCTCTGGGGAGGCACAGAAGAGAGGAGCACACTCTATGGCCCCTGCTCCTGGGTCATCCTCCCCCTGCCTTCTCTCTGCACTCTAGGATCCCTAGAGTTTATTCCAAAACTCATGTACAGCTCATGAAAGCCAAGCCAAGTCAAACCAAAGAAAAGGTTTTTACCTCACTACTTACCTATCTGCCCAAGCAAGAGTGACATCATCATTTCACCAATTAGAAAGACAGATTTTGAAAGCAAATTACCATCCAACCATACATGCCCTGTATGGGGTGTTGCCACCTGCTGCTGCCCAACCTTTTCTCTCATAAACTTGGGAGTCCCTTCTGAAATATTTTCAAACTTTTCATCAGGTTCATTTCAATCAGTGTCATCATTCAAAACAGAAAGAAGGGAAGAAAGTGACTTCAAGTGTCAATAATGCTGCTCCCCAGGTGGAGTAGAAAGGGGAACCGGCTGGTTGGTTTCACTCCCATAATTCTGTCTTTGGGAGAAAGCCAGATTGGAACTGGTAACAGCACTTGTGATACACCTAACTTTATGAGATTAGACTTCAACTATAGGTTTCAACTATAATGCAAATACCTTCTGTGGTTTGGGGCAAATTGCATAACCACCTCTTCCTCCTCCAAAGAATAATAAAAAATAATTGATTGTACTCGTAACATGCCTTTCATCACCATAGCACAAATGCTTAGATTAGCTCCCTACCTACCTATCACACTGTGATGTGAAAATTAATTAGCTAATGTCTGTAAAGTGCTTTCAAGATGAAAAGTGCCATATGAATGCTAAATGCCACCTATGAGTACCAATAAAGACAACCTCATAGAGAACATAATAGAGCGACAGGGGAATGAGTGAACAACCAGTTTAAAAAAGCAAGGTGACAAAAAATAAATAAATACAGTAACCATACAGAACAGACTTCCCAAGTCATAGACTTTATTGTTCAAGAAAAGAAAAAGGCATGCAAATACGGAAACATGCTTTAGGATCAGGACTAGAGCCAGTGGTGTACTCAGTGAAGTGCCATCAAATCCATAGAGTGCTCTGGAAGGATACTAGTACCATAGAATGTTCTCAGAAGAGGTATAATGAAATGAGGGATACAACGGACTATTTTCCTGAAGACCATTGCCCCTGTCGGGGCAGAAGGGATAAATCAATGCCTTATATTTATTCATAGCTTCATAATTTTCAAAGTTCTTGCCCCATAGCCCACTTCCCTTCATCTGCATAATAACCCTTCTGTAAGAGCTAGCATGAATATTATTTCCATTTTACAGATGAGAACATTGAAGGTTAGAAATAGATTTGATAAAAATTAATGAGTTAGCAAGCAATGAAAGAGGAGCTCCCATCAACCTTTCTACCACAAAATCAGTGGGTTTTTCTTTTCCATTACACTTAACTAGTTAATGGGCATTTTACAATTAGAAGGCATTGTCAATACATTTCAAATTATTTACATATGTGTGTATTCTCTATCCAAATAATTTCACTTCTAGCAACTTATCCTACATAATTAAGAAAATGCTCAAAGATCTAACTACGGAGACACTTACTGAGTCATTAGTCATAAAAATGACTGAGAGATGGAAATAGCCTAAATGTTTAGCAGAAATGATGAATAAATGCTAGTATATCCACAAGATGAAATATCCAGAGGTAGCCATTTAAAATATCCTGGAAATATCTTTACTGACCTAAAAAATAAAAATGTTCATTATATAATTGTTAAATGTTGTACAAAATCTTTTTAAAAATGTGTGCATATATCATAGAATGATATCTAGATGGAGATACAACCCAATATGCATGGTGGTTACCCCTGAATGACAGGACTGTGGTGATTTTCATTCTCATCTATTGCATTGGATCATCTGTACTATCAGATTTTATTCCATTTATTTGTATTATAAAAATCACTATACAAAGCATTGCCATAGCCACCTAAGTCACTCGAAATCACCACAAAGAGGCTGGGCTGAAGAAAGGTCAACTTCATTTAAAATGGTTCCTTATAAGTGCCCTGAACAGAGGCTACTCATAGGGCATGAAGGTAGGATTGCTCTGTCCCTCTGCTTTCCCCCTCCTCATCACTCATAAGCATGTAAGAAGGTGTCATTTCCCTTTCTTACATAGCAATCCATCCAAGCACCTGTTAGGGTTGGTAAAATCACTGCTCTCCATTTCCCCACTTCGGCCTGAGATTCTGTTTACATTGCTGTTTACATTGCTGAGAAAATGCTAATACTGCACTGAGAGGAGCAACAGGTTCTAGAACTATCTCATGTCTCATAGCACTGAGATGAAACCTGATTTTAGGAGAATACAGACAGAACAGAAAGCATTGCAGTAAGAGAAACTAACATTAGACACCAGGAAAGGATTGCCAGAGGAAGAGAGAGAAGCAATGAACTTGAGAGAAAGGTATTCCTGTTGGCCTCAAAGACAGAGAATCAAAGATTTTTTAAATTAGTATGGTAGGCAGGATTACAAAGTAGTTCCCTAAAATATTCCTAATTCCTTCAACTGTAAATATGAGGAGTTATTATGTCCCTGATGATGTCACATGGCAAAAGGTATTTTGGAGATATTCTTAAGATTACTAACCAGGTGATCTGGGGTTTATCAAATGGGCAATTAACTTGGTGGCACAATGTAATCATTTGAGTCTTCTAAAAGCAGAGAGTTTTCTCAGGCTGTTAATAGGAGGAGAAGTCAGAGAAATTAGAAGCATGAGAAGGATCTGAGATGCTGCTGAAGACCATGTTGGTCATGTGATGAGGAATGTGGGTGGCTTCTGGAAGCTAAGAGTGATCCCTGATAGCCAGGAAAAAAAAAAAAAAAGGACCCAAAACAAGTAACCATAAGGAATCTAATCCATCCAACAACTTGAATGAGCTTAGAAGTCAATTCTTCTCCAGAGTCTTCAAATAAGAGACCAGCTTAGCCATTACTTTTGACTTTGGCCTTGTGGGACCCTAGCAGAGAACCCAGGTGACCAGGATTTGTGACATACAGAATTGTGAAATAATTAATGGGTATTGATGTTTGGGTTTTAAAAAAAATTTTTTTAGTTAAGATATAATTGACTTATAACACTATATAAGTTTAAGGTGTATAATATATTGGTTTGATACATTTATATATTGCAATATGATTACCATGATAGCACTAGTTAACACCTCTATTGTTTCACATTATTATCATTTTTTTTTTTTGTGGTGAGAACAATTAAGATCTATTCTCTTAGCAATTTTGAAGTTTATAATACAATATTATTGTCTATAGTCACTATGGTATGCATTAGACATCCAGAACTTATTTATCTACTAGTTGCAAGTTCGTACCCTTAAACAATACCTCTCCAATTCTCCCACTCCCTTCCCACAATCCCTCACCATTAACCACCATTCTACCCACTGTTTTTATGAGTTAGGCTTTTTTAGGTTCCACACAGAAGCGAGTTCATACAGTATTTGTCTTTCTTTATCCAACTTGTTTCACTTAGCATAATGCCCTCAAGGTCCACTCTACATTTTTGCAAATGGCAGGATTTTCTTCTTTCTCATGGCTGAATAATATTCCATCGTATATAGATAGATAGATAGATAGATAGATAGATAGATAGATACATAGATACATAGATACTACATCTTCTTTATCCATTCATCTCTTGATGGACATTTAGGTTGTTTCCATAAGTTGGCTATATAGACGCAATAGGCTTCAGTGTGGAGATATCTCTTAGAGATACTGATTTCAATTCCTTCAAATATATATACCCAGGAGTGGGATTACTGAGTCAATTTTTAAATTTTTTGAGCAGCTGGCATACTCTTCTCCATATGGCTACACCAATTTACATTGCCACCAGGTTCCCCTTTTCTCTGTATCTATGCTAGTGTTAGCTCTCTTCTTTTTTTTTTTTATAAACACCATCCTAAGAGGTATGATGGGATCTTTTATTGTAGCTTTGATTTGCACTTCCCTGATTATTAGTAATTTGAGTACCTTTTCATATACTGATTGATCATCTGGATGTCTTCTTTGGAAAAAAGTTTGTTCAGGTCCTTTGCCCTAAATGGGCTTTGTTTGAAACCACTAAGTTTGTGGTCATTTGTAATGCAGCAATAGGCAACTAGTTAGAAAGTGCTATAAAAACTAACTTTGTCCATTTCCTTCATTTTATCAATAAAGAAACTGAGACCCAGGGAAATTGTAGGATTTGGGAGAAAACTGTTATAAAGCTGGAACTAGAGTACAGGTTACATATAGTCCAGGGTTCTTTCCACCATCCCATTTCTGTGCTCCCACCAAGCTTCTGAAAATCACTTTTATCCAGCCTGGCTTAGAGTGAAAAGATAAGATTGCTGGCAGAGATCCCTGCCAGCATTGTGATTTTAATGTATTTCTTGATTTCTAAGAAATGAACTAAAATTGATATTGAACGCACAGACACTTCTCTAATTTAAAAACAATCAATAATATTTATAACTTTCACCCAAGATTTAATATGCTGACAATACCATACAACCCACTGCATTCTCCAATAAGTGACAATTTCAGTTTTCAATTTAGTGAAGTTCAGCAAAATTTATCGTATTCAAATTCCCTAGGAGGTTACACGTGGTGAAATCTTTCAAGACAGACTTCTGCAATTTTCCCTAACTGAAATGACTTAAATTGTTTGAAAAACTAAGAAAAAAGTTAGGAAACTTTTATGGAGAAAACCCTAATACCCTTTTAAAAGTCACTCATATTTTTATGCTGTTTCTGTGACATTAGTGTCACACGTATTTAATTCTAGTCACTTTTTCTGAACGCAATACCATTGGTTGCGTTTCTAGTAATTTTCAAGAGTAAGACAGACATTAGCTCCTGCCTCTCTTGGGATTAACTGAGTATCATTAATAAATGTAGCACAGTTCATGATGATATGATGGATAAGTTAAAAAAATAAGAATGAGTAACCAGCACTGACTTTGCTCATCTTCTAAGCATGATAAATTCAGATACATTAAAGAAATTACCAAATCACATTGTATTTGAAAAGGCCACTTTTAACATAACCCATGTGGTTCCAGATTCATTTTGCCACAAATTATTTTTCTCTTGGATAATCCCATTTGGGGTTTGGGTTTAGGCTTCATTTTCCTCCCATTGCAGCCCCTTAGTACTCATGGCTCCCCCTATGAAATGCTGAGAGGTGATGCTGAATGGTTATTGGCAATGCTTGCTGTTTACCTGTACACTTCCACCAGCAATGTGAGAGTCACTCAAGAGAAGCCAAGGCCTTTAAACTGCATCTATATGGTACAATCTGTTCACCTTCAATTCCTTGTTTATTGATTTCCACAAACAGGTCTGGTACTCACTTGATTGCACAGTTTTTTTCCCCCTGTAATCTGCAGACCTGAGGTAATAAATCCCAGGTTCTTTACAGATTTTACTCTAGAGCAGTGATGCCTCATTAATGCATCATGGTGATGATGGAAATGTTCTCTGTGATGTCCAATATGGTAACCATTAGCTGCATGTGGCTACTGAGCACTTGGAATGCTCAGTCACTCTTATGACCAGGGAACTAAATTTTTTATTTTATTTTGAATTTTAATTAATTTAAATTTAAATAATCACATACTACTTGGCTGTAAAATTAAATAATCACATAGACATACTGTCAGCTACTGCAACAACCACAGAGATTTAAGTCAAGACCTATGTAAGCTACTTAAGATCCAAGCCAGGCAAGCTCTGGGAGGACTGTGCTGACTCCTAAGGTATGTGTTTCTTTAAGAATTCTCATTTACTCTAGTTGTATTGCTTCGGTCTCAATTACCTCACCATTCAACACATAAATGTACATGTAACTATACTCCTTTTTGCTTATAATAACAATAACAATAGTAATACTAATAATAATGGCTCTTACTTACAAAATGCCTATTGTGTGCCAGGTATTGTATCAAATACAATTGTATGAAATCTTCTAAGAAAGGGTTTCTGCATACATTACTTAATTCATTTTACAAGTGTAATAGTTGAAACTAAATAAATGAATCCATTATCTGAAGCATTTGATGTTTCCCTTATATCCATATATTTTACCTTGCAATATATGCTAATAATAAAAATCAGATAAAGTATCAGCATTACACTTCTTTCCATAAAGGTACAACATGCTACATATAATATTTTATCATGAAAAAGATATCTCACTGCTTTCCTACCAAGATTTGGCTCTATGACTGTCAATTTCTCTTGGTTTCTTTGTAGCAAAGCATCAAAAGCAATTGTGGGTATAAGAAAAAAATTTTCAATCTAAAAGAGAGGTGGTGCCAGATAAATTTCCCCAGATATTTTGGATCCACATGCATCCAGAAACAAACAGCTTAGTAGCTATGAGAGAGGATATATTTCTTGGCAGAAGGGCATAGGGCTGGAGTATTTGACAATTAGATGATATAGTGGCTAGGTCTAGAAAATCGGGGGTTACAGGATGGAGAAGACACCCAAGTTTTACACAAGAAGCATCTGCCTAATCATGGTCCTCCATTTTGAAAGGACCCGGAACAGAGACTTTTGAGTATGATACCATTTTCTCTGTCATGATGAAGAGCAGCACTCCCCACTAGCAATCCGCTAATACTCACTACTGAGCTGCTTTCGTATTTTGCTCCTTTATACCCAATAAAACATTAAGGTGTTTATGATCAAGTGTAATTCAACCACATTGGTAAAGTACTTCTTAAAACTGAAGACTTAATAACAACTCGATTTAGAGACTGGCTGTCACCAGCAGGCAGAGAGCTATGGTACACAAAAACACCAGTTTGTGTGATAAAAGCTTGACAGCCTTGCCTACATACAAACCAAAGAAAATAACATGCCTATGACAGCTACAACAGCAGCAATTTTAAACTTCTCACTGATGAAACACACTTTGAAGTCATAACTCTTGTATAAATCTGGATGTCACTTTTTTCATGTTATAATTTTGCGATCCAATGGATCATTGTGTAGACCCTCTACCTGCAAATGAGCTCGATAATGCAGCATGTGCACAAATCATTGAGCTATCAGTGACATCAGGGGTTTGGCTGCTGGGGTTATTAACAGATATTTTTTCACCTAGAAGCACAGACTAAAATCAATCATTCTGATAACTAGGCATGGCATGAGCTGTCTGCACTTTCATTTCAATCTGATTAATCACATATACACAGACCTTTAACTTAAAGGAGCAATTGTTCACATTTAATCACAAAGAAACATTCAAGCATACCATCAGACATTACTAAATTTAACTACAATTTATGCTTCCTGTTTTAGCAAATATGTTTAGGATAATATGGGTTTCTGGATATAAATACATTGTTTCCTTCATTTGACAAATATTAAAATCGAAGCCAAGTAAAATAATCCACGGTGGGTTTTATCATTTATCATCTGATGCTTTTGAAGTTTCCATTATACCATACATTTTATTGCACAATTTATGCTGATAATCAGAGTACAGGTAAATTATCAGCATTATGTATTTTTCAGTAAAGTAGAACAGGCTAGATATCAAATTTCATCATGTTACATGTCCTACATCTTGCCAAGATTTGGTTCTATTACCCTGTCAATTTCTCCAGGTTCTATATTGCAAGAAAATAAATACAGTTGTGGTTACATGGTTCTTTTTTGTTTTTTGTTTTGTTTTGTTTTTATTTTTGTTTTTTAGTCTGGAATAGAGTTGGGATCAAGTAAATCCCTCTTATGATCCTTACAACAGTGTTCCCAGAGAAACACAACATTCCAGAGGCACATCTGCTGTTACTATAACAACAAAAAGGCAGAGTCTAAAGAGAATCATCTGCTCTAGAGGGCAGTCCACAAACCAGGAGGATCCTTGGGTTCTTCTCCAAGAAGCCAAAGGTGACTTTTAATTAAAGGAAAGAGAACTTGAAGAGAGTTTTATGTCTAAGAGGGGCACAGGGTGGTCAGAATTTAGGAAAGATAGAAGGGTAGCTCAAGATTTATAGACCAAAGGTGCAAAGCTGCTCTCAGAGAAATCAGCTATTAGAGCTGTAGGAAAATATCCAATGGCTGGAATGTGTGCACAGAGTTAAGAACTGGTCCAGGGTGATACCCAATAGAAGAAAGAACCACTCTTCAGTAGTCTGACCCAAAGACAAATAGCAACACCATGAGAGGAAGGTGAAGTTACTAGCCCACCTCAATCATCCAGGACCCTAGAGATATATATTGAGAATGGTCTTGGACTGGCTATCCAGGGAAGTGTCAACATGCTCTGTTGAAGAGCTGAACATGGCAATGAGTCTCAAGCAGTCCATCCGAGACTTCGCTTCTTTCCCTGACTTAGCTTTCTGGTATATTGGCTTCTTCTCAGGTCGTTGACCTTTTCGGTCGTCTTGGCCAGGTTCCCATGTGAGATTAATTTCTATTTTCAAGTACACCCAAGCCTGTCTTTCACTCCAAGGAAACCCTATCAGTTAATTAATCTCACTCTCTATTACTAGTCTCTTGGTTTTAATGTCTCTCTATCTAAGCTCTATCTTGGCCTCAACTGGAGTTTTCAGACTCTCCCTGGATTGAACTTTGCCCCTTTTACGGTCAAAATGGTTCATTAGCCAATTAACTTTCTGTCCAGGGAGGGAGATTAACGTCCAGCAAAAAAAATGAATAAGCAGACACATATACAATAAATGGCAATTTCTATAAACGCTTTGAATGAAATAAACTGAACTAAAGAAAATATGAAGTGGAATGATTCTGCTTTGGGAGGGTGGTCAAAAAAGACATCTCTAAGAGGGTGGTTTTTAAATGGAGACCCAAAAAAAGAGAAAGTAGCTAGTTGCAGTAACAGCAATGTGCAAATCTTTGTGGTATATGATAGAGGTGTGGTTATAAAACCACTAACCCCCAAGTGGGACTTCTCAGTAGTGACTCAAGGTTGCAGGGTCTTGAAAAGAGGGCGAGAAGTAGGTATGAGCCTGATCACAGATTTACGAGTCATGGTTAAAGAGTTTGGATTTCATTTTAAGTTTCTTACATGGCATATTGTTACAAGGCCTGAAGAGACCTTTGGGACTCATCCCATCTGTCAGGTAGAAGGTAATTCTTTTGCTTTTTAATCCATGCACCAACTTTTATAAGTCAACTTGACTAATGTTTGTTTATAATCAGTGAGTAAGCTGCTACTTTAATACTGCTACCCTGGAAGAGGCCCCTTCAAGGCATGTTAAATTAACTGATGTGAATAAAAACAATGAATAAAAATACCTCTCTCATTTAATGAGAACAGCAACTTCTGTTTCCCTGGGCTTTTTTGGTCCCATAAGACCTTTTAAAACAAAGTGAGCGTGTTATGGTTCAAATGCTAAAAACATAATCTCATCTCTTTCTTGTTGGGTTACATTTCAAGAAGCCATTTTAGATCAATCTTTTTGAGCACAGAAGCTCTCAGAAGCTGTGGCTAAAACATACCTAATACCACTGCTAGTTGCCTATTTTTCCCTGAAGTTGTTTTCACAAGGAACCAAAAGAGGTTATGATTCTTTAATCTGACACAGGGTCCCTCGAGCTTGAGGCTGTTGATAAAAGAAGCCCCAGAGTTTTTGTTCAATGTCCTGGTTATCCCCTTGGTCTCAATGTAAAAGGCGAGGCAAAATGCCACTTCCCTAACTTGCCATTGCTAGAGGGATTATAAAAAGTTTACACAAGAACTTTCTGAATCTATTCATATGTTGTGCATGTACCATCTCTCAGGTACTCGATTCCATATGTTTATTACTCACCCTTCAAAGGGGTGAAGCTGTATAATGAAAACTGGATTTTATTCCAGTTCTGTAACTAATTTGTTTCGCGACCAAGTAAAAATTTTATCCTCTCTTAGCATTATTTTTATTTGCAAGATGACCTCTATGGCTCCTTCCAGCTCTATTATTCTATGAATTTCTATCAACATGGACTCAAAAATAATGCGGGTATTAGTTACAGTAAGCTAAACTGCTGTTACAAATAGACTCAAAAGTACAAAAGCTCAAACAAAATAGAATCCATCTCTCTTCACACAGTGGTCCAGGACAATGTTCTAGATCAGCCCCCTTTTTGACTCAGGAAACTGTTGTAACCATACGTGGTCTCCAACTCTGCAGATAACCCTTCCAGCCTATCAGAAAGGAGGCAAGTTGAAGTCCATGGCCAGAGAAACCCTGAAAGGTAAGTGGAGGAAATCTGATACATAACTCTCCCTCTTTCATTCCTCTAGCAAGAGTTTAAACATGGGGCGATAATTAGCTACAAGGGAGGCTGGAAAGTACAGCGCCAGGCAGGCTCCAGACAGAACTCCATTATAAGAAGAGAAGAATGGATTTGGGTGGACAAATAGTCTCTGCTACATACCCAACACCTGTATGGTCCTTCACGGCCTACAAAGCTTCTTATCAACTGAATTTTCACCACAACTCTGTGAAACAATTATTAAGAATTCCATTATACAGAGGTAAAAACTATGTCCCAGAGAGATTAAGTATAATATATAAAGTCTCACAAATTTGAACTAAGTTTCAATTTTAAGTCTGTTGGTCAGTGTCTCCCCTGTTATATATACTAAACTGAAATAGCTGCATAGAAAATAATAATTAGTATACAGCTGCATGAATAAGGTGGGGTTTGAAGAACAAAGATGCATTACTGAAAAAAGTAATGGGAGCATCTAAAGCACTCTGTAGACCCAGCCCAATCTCCCATGTGTTAAGAGGTCTCTAGATAACCTGGGAAGAATTTAAGAAGTGGAAATTATATATATATATATATATATATATATATATATATATATATATATATATAAAATTATGTGTTTTAATATTATATATATGTTATATGTATAATATATGTTTATATATACATATATACATATATATATTTTTTAAGAGGCTGATGAAGTTGGCAATTGAAACATTTACTTATTTTGCTCTCACTCTCAGCTGGTCTACAAAGCATGTCTAAGGACAAAAGAATTGCAAGAAACACTGCCTGGAAGTAAACACAAATCATACAGGAAGGCTAGAATCTAAAATTATCAAAAATAAAAAATATAGAAGGTCATCTCACAGACAGAGAAGTGGTTTTGCACTGGCCATATACTTGCGGGCTGCTAGAGAGGACAATATATCCCTCCCCACTGTCACCCATCATACAGGCTTACAAATCATTTGCTGCTTCAACTATTTTATGCTTGCTATGAAAATCCAACCATAAACCGCCGCTAAACCAACCTCATGTCTTTTAAAGGATCAGTCAAGCAATCCCTGAAGCACAACCTTGAAAAATTCTAGCTGGATTCTTCCTTAGTTTAAGCCAAATTTCTACGAAAATAAAGAATTCCTAAATAATACATTAGGTATAATTTCTTTTTTTAATTTTTTTTAATTTTTATTTATTTATGATAGTCACAGAGAGAGAGAAAGAGAGAGAGAGAGGCAGAGACACAGGCAGAGGGAGAAGCAGGCTCCATGCACTGGGAGCCCGACGTGGGACTCGATCCCGGGTCTCCAGGATCGCACCCTGGGCCAAAGGCAGGGGCCAAACCGCTGTGCCACCCAGGGATCCCTACATTAGGTATAATTATTCTTAGTTCTAGTCTTCCAAAGGAATTGAGATAATATTTCAGGATGATTCCTCTTCCAAATTCCTCCCTACTCCCATTCATATGATTTCACGATTTAAAAGTAAAGGTCCCCTTTCTCACAAATCTGTTCAAAAGTGGTCATTTTTTAAAGGGATGGGCATTTTATGGATTACCAACTCTATATAACTAAAGTTGTGATGAGTCTCCGAGTCCAGCTGTCATTCATGAAGTACTCAAAATGAATTTTCAGAGGAGCATTGGTAAAGCCCCCCAAATCAGGGATCACGTGCTAGATGTAACAAGGCAATGCATCATTTCACACAAGTTAATTCTGTTCTATTCGTGCCCTCTCTGAGAAGTGTTGAAAAGCTTATCAATGTATATGACTCCTCACAGAGAATTTTAAGAATTATGTCACCCTACATCCTCTCATGACAAAGCTCTCCTGGACCCTTTCTTCTAATTCATTTTCATTCTAGACGCTCCAGGGGCCTCACAGAGACAGTACTGGCTTTTGTCACCATTTAAGAGAGGATAGAAATTCTACCAAATTATACCACCATGGCTTTTTAAAAAAACAATCTAACTAGACCCAACTTACTTTAGCAATTTTGAGTACTGTTTTGCTTTTGTATCCAAGCCTGTCATCATCGGGTTTTATTTATTGAGCACTTTTGTGTTTATAGCATTGAATTCAGCAGATAACAGAGCAGAAAAGAGAAGAAGCAGAGGAGGATTTTTACAATCTAGAGAAAAGAATCTAAATCTACCTCAAAAGCTAATAGCATGTTATTAATGCAGTTCGTCCTAATGCTAATTTCTCTGGTCTTTTGTTTACACAAGAAAGCTCCAGGCTGGTTTATGGTGTCACATTTATCAGCCAGGAGAATATAAGCAAATCCCATTATGCCTAATTCAACCACCCAAATGAACCAAAATGTGTATTATGGTATCTCTTGATGCTGCAATTTCTACTTAAAAACAGAAACATAATTCTAATGCTCAGCAAATACAAAAGAAAAGCAAAGTGTTTTTCTCACAATTCCTGTTTTGACTTCCTCATTATTGTCTAAGCCCTAAGGCTCATCAGCAACTATGGAGAAAGGAAGAAAAAAAATTTTTTTAATGTAGTCAAGAAATCACTCAACACCAAGAATGAACAGAACTGGTGTGAAGGTGACCCATGGATGTCGTATCTCAACTACCTTTTTGGCAGCACACCTCTTCAGGTATTCAGACCATTCAGCAATTTCTCAAAACTGTGGCTTCTCAAATGTTTCCCTCACTGTGTAGCTTAGAAAATGTCCCCTCTTTATCACAAAATCCACCATTTTTCATAACACCCAGCTCCTTCATTTCTTTCCTCCTCCCAACGAAAAAGCAAAGTCTCAGCTCTAGTTGCAGGACAAACCAACTTCTAGGTGAAGGTGTCAGAAAGGAACAATGACCATATGTACCCTACTTTTCAGGGACTTTTAAGAACAGAGGTCTGATAGAGTGAGCATAACTTTCAAAAACATCCACGACCAAGGGTATGATTTTCCCACTGGGGTGGATCTGGACAAGTATGTAAAAAATATCTATAGCAACTTTGATTAAAGGAGTCATCGTTTCCAACTTAAATGCTACAGGGTGTGTCAGTGAAAATAAAATTTCACCCCTCTGAATGAAAAAATCTGACTCTATGCAACTATCCCTTCCTTGGTCTCTTTTTCTTTATCTTATATAGTGAGCTTTGCCCACTCTTATTAAAATTGGATTACCCCTTCTGCTAGATGTTGAAGTTCCAAAAAATCTCACAGCCAATTATTCAAGCACAAACTCAACTGTCTCTCATCCATCTATTCATTCATGTACTATTCCATGGATAATGCAACACACACACACGCAATCCTGGGGGTTGAGGATTTCCAATACATAGCACTTCTCTTCCTCACCCAATTCTCTGTTAACTGAGAAGTAAGACAAAAGGAGTAATAAATGAAGATCCCCCTTTTTTTCCCCTGAGAAAACCACTAGAGAAAACTGTGTCATATACACAGACAAGAATTCTAAATACCCAATATCAGACTTAGGGAGACTTATCACCTAGCCACAGAGAGCTCCAAATGACCAGAGCCCTCCCTTGTGAGTTATAAGGTTTACTACATGACCAAGGGCAATCTAGAGCATACACTCACCAACCAGATCCTCAGAACGGGAAGGAAAGGGCAGAGTAACACATGCCCATTTCCTCCTACTCCAATCCACCAACCCCATTCATCACTCCTTTTCCCCAGGGAAGTGAAGGGCTGAAACAAGGCCAGGAGTGTCACATTTGGCAATGCCCCTTGAAGTGGACTGAAGTATAGGATTGCAGCAAAAGTGCCTCCAGGCCCACCATTATATACCTTAAAAGTTTGCTCTCTTGACCCACTGGGCTTCAGTACTAACCAGAGGTGTGGGTCTTCTCCAGAAAGAAAGAGATGCCACTGCCAGGATATGGTGTCCCTGCATGAGGACTCTCCCCATCCCAAGCATGCATTTGCTCCTTTGCAGATACTCATGGGGCCATTGATCCCAAAAGGTTCCAAACTGGACAGAGCCATGAACTAACTAAGCTCATACTTGCTGTGGCCCCAGATTTTGATGTTGGCTCACTTCTTCAACAGCTTCAAGCTTTCACTCAAATGTTGCCTTATCAGAAATGCATCTCCTGACCACCCTATTTAAAATTGAAAGCCATCATTTCCCCCAGCACTCTCTACCCTCTTTCCCTGTTTTGTTTTTCTCGAAATCATTGCTTCTTACTTGACATGTCACTTTGCAATTATTAAAAATCAAAAAGTAAATATAATTGTTTATTGACTCAGCTGTAATGTAAGCTCTATGAGGGCCAGGTGTTTTGATTGCTTTGGTTACTGAAACATTCCCAGTGCCCAGAACTACTGGCAGCTGGCAAACACTAAGAATTTGTCAGATGAACAAATGAGTAGAAATAGTCCCTCAGCTGGATATGGAGCACCATACACTGCTGAAACTCTCGAAGTTAAAATTGCCAACAAGTCCGGTCTCCTCCCCAATGCTTAAAGCAATCTATCCCAGTCATTCCTTATAGATAGTCCTCCTCCAACTTAATCTCCTGGGTTTTTTTCCCTTGATAGTCCTTGCCGGTACACCAGGTATTGGTATTCCTGAACTGAATTCTTTCCCCAAACTTTGAAACCTTTATTTAGAAGGAAAGAGCAGAATATATGGTCTTTGGGGATAGGACTTCCTAGAGAGAGAGAAGAGAGGAAGAGATACACCTTCTGATGTCCACTTCCTCACCCTAAATCTTCCCAGTTAAGCCATTCATCTCCCATCCCCAACTGTATTCCAAGAGATGGAGAAAGTCCAGAAGAATTATACCAATGGCTTTCTTCCCATGTGGAAGGAAACATCAGTCAGGGGGATTAAACTGACCTACACCAAAATCATGATTTAAAGTCTAGAAAATTTATGGTCTAGAGAAACAGAGACGTAAACAATTAATAGGAAAAATAAGTTATATAGTGATATTGGTATTAAGTATTATGGGAACATAAACAAGGAATTGGCTGTAGCCAATATAGTTGAGATGTATCTGTCAATGTATTTTAAACTCAGTATAGTTTTTAAAAATATATTAAATGTATAACCTCTAAAATACATTTGTCCTAGAATCATTCCTTAATTTCATTGAGTCCTTTCTCCATTGGCAAAGTAACTTCTTAGCTATCTAATTCAGTCTTCACCTCTGCCTCTTGCCACTTAGGTATGTGCACAGCTTCACACACCTGCATGGGTGTAAACACACATGGGGGTGCACACACACATGGTGCCAGTGTCTCCCAGAGACATAGTCATAGCAATCTCCACTTACCCGTGCACATGGCTACCTAGAATAAAGACTATATTTTCACATCATCCTTCCACCTAGACGTGGTCCCAGAATATAAGTATAATTAGTGTATGTAACTATAATAGGGATTGGGAACAATGATTTCTTTCCTTTGCTCCTACTTGCCATTGGGAATGTGGTTTTCCTGGTTGGAGCTGGAGCAGCTATCTTGGATGGTAAGATGATTTTGAGAACAAAGCCCCATGAACAAGATGGAAGAAACTTGTGTCCTTGACACCATGAAATGCTATGCTAGTCCTAAGCCCTATTTTCAGTTTTTATATGAGAAAGAAATGAACCTCCATCTTGTTTAAAGTTAGTTGAAGCCTCTGCTATTTTGGGTTTTTAGACATTCATAAATAAAACTAATTCTAGTCCATTCTCAATCAATTTATCTTTTCTCCACTCCTCACCTCTCCCCCAGTCTCTCTCGCTTTCCCTTCTTCCTTCTCTCTCTCTTACACACACACAGACATACATACACACTCTTAGTGCTACTCCCATTGTAGAACTTTGTGCTTTCCTTTGTTTCTTGTTGATGTGCCTTCCTCCCACTTATTTCTAATCTCCCTTACCCTTGCTTTAAATAGTTACTTCAAATGTTACTTGATCCCAAAAGCTTTCTTATTCACATCCCCAGCCACTTTCTTAAATTTGCAGAGCAACTTCTGCCAACTTCAATAGCCTAGAGTGTAATTCTTGACTGATTTATCTTCTTCTCAAAAAAGCCCTGTTTCTGAAGAGTAGGTATCAAAACTATTTTACTCTGGATCTTCAGAATCTAGCAGAGTGCCTGATGCAAAGACACAACCTGCAGCACATATTAAATAAAGTAGGTCGGGTACTTATTAATAATCTCATTTTACAGAAAGACAAACTGAGGTTAGTGATTTATATGAGGCCACATAAGTTAATATCCAAACTGTGTTTTCCTACTGTACTAGGATGTATTCCAATTAGAAAATAACTATGATTTCAGGCACTTGGAAATATCCTTCTGTTCCAGGCTGAATGAAGTATGTTCACAAATAGACCCAGACTTGTAGGAATAGCCCATGGAAGCCTGCAACATTAGTTTTCTTCACTTAATTTAGGGACTAGCACATATTCCACAATCCTAGAGAGTAGCTACAATACCCACTGAATTAGGGAAAGTGTAGTCTCAGTCTTTTTAATGTTAAACCACAGTCAGGTTTCTTCCTTTATGTTTATTCTTCTACATCTTAGTTAAGCAATTTTTGGCAAATTTTTATGGAAGTGATTGGTGAATACTAGATAACTTTTATGCAACTATAATACTTAATATAAACAAATTTTAACTTTTTCTGCACAGCTAAGAGCCAAGTGATCCAACCTCCAGATTTATTCAAATGATATGCAAATAGTTCATTACCAGATGAACTGGAAAATGTGATAATATTTTATAATATGTTATGCTATCCTAACAATAAACTCAAGAAAGACACCTAAAATGTTGTATTAAAAATTGCGAAGAAAATTATAAATCTCAAGGTCCACACCACCTAGAAAGAAAGTTAGCAGATATCCTAGGAAAGGTCTACCTCCTTCTCTTTTTGCATCTGTGACTCAGAAGAACCTGACCACAGAAATATTAATGCAATCAGTCATTTAATAGCACTCCTTAGGGTCTGCTGAGCCACTCTCTGACTCTTGCTCTATATCCATCCATTCCCTTAGAAGTGGATGCTTCGCACAACCAGCATGAACCTCTACAGGTAAGTCAGACCATTTCACTCCACTTCTCAAAGCTCTCTAGAAGCTCCCATGATGTGTGTAGCCTTATGTTATCTGGTCTTTGGTTACTCCCATCCTGTTCTTCTACCTATGGTCCCCTCAGCTTATTCCAACCCAGCCTCACTACCTTTCAGGGTCATTGCATTTGCCATTGTCTCTATCAGGTACAATTTTTTCCCAGGTACATTATGTCTCACTGTCACAGTTCAATTAGGTCTCTTCTGAACAATCATCTCAGACACGTCAACCCTGATCACAAACCTAAGACAGCAGCCTCTATCCCCCTCTCCCTACTTGCTCTGCATATTTTTCTTCACAGCAATCATCACCATCTGACATTACATTAAACATTTATCCATCCATCCTTCTAGTATTTGTTTGCTTGTTTAACTATCAATTTACTTGTTTATTAATAAATAAACAAGTATCTGTCTTCCTCCTGGAACAGAAGCTTCATGAGGGCTCCTTGTTTGTCTTCTTCACTGCTGAACACTGTACCCAGTCGTAACAGACTCTCAATAAATACTGATCGAGAGAAAAAAAAACAATTCATCCAACAACTGTATCTATCTTAGGTCATGTGTAAGATGAGTGTTATCCATACTGCCTTTGGTCTCACAATATTGACAGTTTAATTGGAAAAGAAGCTGCTACAACTTATAAACATTCTGGGGGAAAAATCATTTTGCCTCTGTTGTCAAAGGCTCCCTACCAACATCAGAGGAACTATATGTCTAAGGTTTTACTTGGTCTACTGTGTGGAAGGTTAAAAGAACAAAATATCTTTTAGGAAGTTTGGTTCAGCTTTCTGTTGATTCTTTCCCCTTTATGGTTTCAGCTATCAGGCTATTAGGTAGGCAGAGAGAACTAAGTTGTCAGATGGCTTCTCTTCCATTTGAAATAAAAGAATTTAAATTTCCATTCAAAATAAAAGAATTTGATTAATTTTAGAGTTATCTTAGCTGACTAATATTATCAACCAAACAACTGATTATCTATACAACACACAGAAAGCATAAAACAATATAAATAGCAAAGAAGACTCAAGGAATCTTCTATAATAGTAAGTATAATAAAAATGATACTGAGGTCTAAGGGCTACAAAAATAAATGCATTTACTATATCACAATAATCTTAGGAGTTATAGACCAGGAAACTGAGGCATAGAGGAACTAAAAACGTTCCCGATGTCACACAGTATTTCTTATATTAAATAGAAGAGTAGGAATTGCACTGTCTGGCTTCCATTTGTTCAAGTTGATGTATTTGTAGCTCTTCTGTCAGTCTTGGCTCCTTCACCCGTGGGGGCATGCTCCCATCTTAATGTACAACCTTTGTTTCCTGCTCTTTTTCATGAGTCTTGGGACTTTTCTGCTGTTCTCAGCTCTGAAGTGCATCACTTGGCTGCTCTCCTTAGGTGACTGCTTCTGGCTCTTAGGCTCTACATGATATTGCCTTTCCCTCTGAAACACGGATATAGAGAATAATCCCTCTATGAGTCTGTTCCAATCTGATTCCAACCCCACTTTGAATTACATTTGAAAGTAAGACCTGTATAACTATTAGTCTCTCTGTTACAACAACCAAATTTTGTCATATTGGCAAGAACTGGCAGCGGTTGCAAACGTTGGGTCTTCTAAAGTATGTAGTCTCCTCATCTCTACCTTGTGCCCTAGTTCTATTCTGCTGCTTTGGGATATGGATCAACCCATAGCTCTCCACTGGCTGTTTAACACATTACACTGAGAGAAATCTTTATATCCTTTGTTTTTGGTGGAGGAGATGGAATGACTGGCCACCTTGGTTGCTTTGACAAAAATTGCTTACTGCAGTAACTAGGTATATTTTAAAGTTCAACCTAACAAGCAATTAAACTGTTATTCTTGATAGTGTTGCTTCTCCCTACTTCTTTGAGGGGAAGACCAGAAAAGAGAAAGCAGAATTCTCCATCTTCCCCACATTCTAAGAGGACCATTTTGCCATAAATTGGGAAAACAAAATTTGCTGATTTCTGAAGTGCACAGATCAGTCACCAAAGCAAACATGTAAAGGTCTTCCTCTTTATTCTCTTATACACAAGGTGAATAAAAACCACCTTTGAAAATTTAAAAATGCATGGAAACAAATGAAGATAAAAACACAACAGTCCAAAACCTTTGGGATGCAGCAAAATCAGTTCTAAGACAGAAGTTTATAGCAATATAGGCCTACCTCAAGAAGCAAGAAAAGTCTCAAATACACAACTTAACCTTACACCTAAAGGAGCTGGAAAAACAACAACAAATGAAGTCTAAAGCCAGCAGAAGGAAGGAAACAATAAAGATTAGAGTAGAAATAAATGATATAGAAACTAAAAAAATAACAGAACAGGTCAATGAAACCAGGAGCTGGTTTTATGAAAAAATTAATTGATATCTCTCTAGCCAGACTTATGAAAAAGAAAAGAGAAAGGACCCAAATAAATAAAACCACAAATGAGAGAGGAAAAAGAACAACCAACACCACAGAAACACAAACAAGTATAAAAGAATATCATGAAAAACTATATACTAACAAATTGGACAACCTAGAAGAAATGGATAAATTTCTAGAAACATATAAATTACCAAAAACAGGTACCAAACAGGAAGAAGTAGAAAATTTGAACAGACCAATAACCAGCAAAGAAACTGACTCAGTTAATCAAAAAACTCCCAACAAACAAAAATCAAGAACCAGATGGCTTCACAGGTAAAATCTATGAAACATTTAAGAAAATAATTAATACTTATTCTCTTCAAACTATTCCAAAAAAAATAGAAAAGTAAGGAAAACATCCAAACTCATTCTATGAGGCCAACATTATCCTGATATCAAAACCAGACAAAGACACCACACACACACAGAAAGAGAACTAGAGATTAATATCTCTGATGAATATAAATGCAAAATCTTTAACTCAATAATACTAGCAAACTGAATCCAACAATACACTAAAAAAAATCATTTACTGAGAACAGGTGGGATTTATTCCTGGGTTGCAAGGGTGGTTCAACATTCACATATCAAAGTGATATATCACATTAATAAAAGAGAGGAGGATAAGAACCATATGATCATTGCAATTAGATAACTAGGACTAGATCTAACCAAAGAGGTAAAAGACCTGCACACTGAAAACTATAAAACACTGATAAAAGAAGTTTGAAGATGACACAAAGAATTGGAAACACATTCCATGCCCATAGATTGGAAGAACAAATATTGTTAAAATATCTATATCATTCAAACCAATCTATACATTTAATGCAATCCCTATCAAAATACCAACACCATTTTCCACAGAACTATAACAAACAATTCTAAAATTTGTATTGAGCCACAAAAGACCCTAAATAGCGGGATCTCTGGGTGGCGCAGCGATTTGGCGCCTGCCTTTGGCCCAGGGCGCGATCCTGGAGACCCACGATCGAATCCCATGTCGGGCTCCCGGTGCATGGAGCCTGCTTCTCCCTCTGCCTGTGTCTCTGCCTCTCTATCTGTGTGTGTGACTATCATAAATAATAAATAAAAATTAAAAAAAAAGACCCTAAATAGCCAAAGCAATCTTGAAAAAGAAAAGCAAAACTGGAGGCATCACAATTCCAGACTTCAAGTTATATTAACAAGTTGTGGTGATCAAAACAGCATGGTAGTGGCACAAAAATAGACACAAGATCAACAGAACAAAATAGAAAACCCAGAAATTAATCCATAGCTCTATGGTCAATTAATCCTTGACAAAGTTGGGAAGAATATAACAATAGGGAAAAGACTGTCTCTTTGACAAATGGTGTTGAGAAAACTGGACAGCAACATGTAAAAGAATGATACTGAACCACTTTCTTATACACAAAAATATATTTAAAATGGATTAAAGACCTAAATATGAGACTTGAAACCATGAAAATCCTAGAAGAGAACACAGGCAGTAATCTCTGACACTGGCCACAGGAACTTCTTTTTTGATATGCCTCCTGAGACAAGGGAAGCAAAAGCAAAAATAGACTATTGAGATTACAACAAAATAAAAAGCTTCTGCACAGCAAAGGAAACAATCCACAAAACTAAAAGGCAACCTACGGAATGGAAGAAGATATTTGCAAATGACATATCTGATAAAGAGTTTTTATCCAAAATATGTAAAGAACTTATAAAACTCAACACTCAAAAAATGAACAAACCAATTAAAAAATGGGCAGAAGACATGAATAGACATTTTTCCAAAGGACACACACAGATGACCAGTAGTTACATGAAAAGATGCTCAACATCACTTATCATTAGGGAAATGCAAATTAAAACCATAATGAGATATCAGTTCACACTTGTCAGAATGGCTAAATCAACAACACAAGAAACAACAGGTGTTGGTGAGGATGCGGAGAAAGGGGAACCCTCCCACACTGTTGGTAGGAATACAAACTGGTACAGCCATTCTGGAAAACAGTATGGAGGTTCCTCAAAAAGTTAAAAATAAAACTACTCTATAATCCAGCAATCACATTACTAGGTATTTATTCAAAGAATATACTAATTCAAAGAGATACATGTACCCCAATGTTTATAACAGCATCATCTACAATAGCCAAATTATGGAAATTGCCCAAGTGTCCACTGACTGATAAAAGAACTTATATATTTATATATGAATTATATATATATATATATAAAATATGTAATGGAATATTACTCAGCCATAAAAAAAGAACGAAATCTTGCCATTTGCAACAGCATGGATGGAGCTAGAGGGCATAATGCTAACAAAATGAGTTAGAGAAAGACAAATACCATATTCATATGTGGAATTTAAGAAACAAAATAAATGAGCAAAAGAAAAAGGAAAAAGAAAGATAGTGAAGCAAACCAAGAAGCAGACTTTTATCTATAAAGAACAATCTGATGATTACCAGGGAGGAGGCGGGTTGGGGGTGGGGGAGGCAGGGGTGAAACAAGTGATGGAGATTAAGGGATGCAATTGTCATGTTGAGCATGGGAAATGTTGAATCACTCTATTCTACACCTGAAATAAATATTATGCTACATGTTAACTAACTGGAATTTTAATAACAACTTTAAAAAAATAAAACCAAATTTTTTAGGGGCACATTGGTGGCTCAATTGGTTAAGTGTCTGCCTTCAGCTCAGGTCATGATCCTGGGGTCCTAGGATTGAGCCCCATGTCAGGCTCCCTGCTCAGTGGGAAGCCTGCTTCTCCCTTTCCCTCTGCTGCTCCCCCCACCACTTGTGTACTCTCTCCCTCAAATAAATAAATAAAATCTTAAAAAAAAAACAATAAAAAAACCACATTTGAGCAACAATTAAATACACCAGAAGTGAAAAATTGCAGATAGAGTTTGGAAATATTCACAGAGAATAAAAATTACAGTGGACTACAAAATACAAGAAAGGAAATCAATATAGTGATAAACATTGATTATAGTTGGAAGAACCTCATATTTACAGTTCTTTACAAAAAATAAAACATGTTCTCAAAAGATTAGATTCTTCCAATATATATCAAAAACATGATTCAAGTAGTTATTTATTTTGTGATCGAATTATGCTATCAAGAAACTGATAGTTTACATGTTTTGAGGCTGTGACTGGTTCTATGCATCTAAATCTATTACAGAATCTTCTGGCAGAAAGGAATAGCTAGAGGTTTTCTAACCCAGGCACTTTGACTCTGGCATGAGGAATTTGTATTGAACCACCCATCCAATAGATTACCTATTGCTTATCCAATTTTGAAGTCCTCCAGGGATACAGAATTGCCAACATTTTTTAAAATAGCCTATTCAAATACTCATTACCACATTAGCTCCTGGAAAATTCTACGGAGCCACATTGAAGAGAAAAGCAAGGAGACTCAGGTGTTACTGATGTCCGTAACAACAACACAACTGGGGTGGGAGTGTCATGGGATAGAAGAAAATGACGAGAATGGTAAAGCTGCAAAAGGCTGGAAAATTTAGGGAATAAGTCTGAAAGTTTATTATCTGAGAAAGGAATAAAATATATGCTTCACCAAGGACAGGGAAAAAGAACCTGTGAAAGTAAATTTATTCTATAATTTAAGGACTCCCGAGAGCAGGGGTCCTTCTATATTTGACTTAGCTGATAATGATGCTGAGCAATCCAGCATAAGTGGGGAGAAGGAGGCTGTGTTCCAGTCATCTCCTATTATATAGCCACCCCAAAGCTTAATGGCTTACAACCACCACCATTTTATTAGCACTGCATATATTCATAAGCCAGGAATTTAGGCAGGGCTCATTTGAGTGATTCTTCTAGGTGGTATTGACAGAAGTAACCAGGCAGTATTCATTCAGCTGGCAGATAAAGTGGTCTGGAGGATCCAAGAAGGATTAATTCACAAGTTAGCCCCTAGGCAGGAATGGTTCAAAGGATGGGGCTCTACTGGTTCCCTCAGTCAGGGACCTACATGTTGACTTTCAAAAATGGTGGTCTCAGTGTTGGTGAGCATCTTACGTAACAGCTCAAGGTTCTTAGTCTTTGAAAGGGTTCAGAAGGAAGCTTCAGGCATGACTGAGCTTTAGAAACCCCAGAATACAATTTCTTCTATATCCTTTTAGTCAAAAATGCCTCAATGGCCAGCCCACATTCAAGGAGAAAAGAATTAGACTCTCCCTCTCAATGGGAGGCATGGTAAAGAACATGTGTCCTTCTTTAACTCACCATAGTCTATAAAAATTTTTCTAGACAAACTTTTTCGTGAAATAATTTGGCAAAAGCAATAAAATATGTACCCAGTTAAGACATAGAGTTCAATAACACCTGCTATAGCTATGTTGCTATCCAAGTGGAATTGCAAATAAGCTAATGCACTTGTGTAAGAAATGTCTGTTCACCTGTGATCCTGCAGGCTCACTCAGTGTATGAGAATAGACTGAGCGAGGGTGAATGGGAATATACACTCTGGTCCTTTTGCTGCTATGGAGCAATTACTGGGTGCCTCTTCATGCTGGTCCGTAGTCCGTACTGAAGATCTCTAAAAAACAAAATGGTCCTTGTCCCTAAGAGTCCTCACCCTTTGTGGTATTAGAACACGGTTGAAAATCATATAAAGGAACTTATGAAATTTTAGCAATTCAGAAGACTTACTAATTTGGGATATGATTAATCCTGAGTTAGGGTTTAGATAAAACTTCACACAGAGATAGCACCTACACAAGGTCTTCCTTGAAGGAAGAGAAGTTTGTCACATGAGCCAGAAAAAGCAAACAGAATATGCAAAGGCAGAGGAGTCCGAAAAACCATGACGTGGGTGTACACATGTCTGTGTGTGCGTGCACATGTGTCTGTGTGTCCTGAAAGTAGTTTAGCATGTTGAGAAAGGAGTGGGAAAAGAGAGGAAGGCAGAGGGTTTATATTTTAAGAATAATCTTGTGTTTCATGTACTTGATTAGAAAAATTAGGGAAAGCTATTTTAGGGTTTTAAGCAGAGGTCTAACATGATCAGTTTTCATGTTTTAGGAAGACTTCTCTGGGCCATGGTAGAGAAGCTGAGATTCTGTCCTGACCAGGTCACCTCTCATTCAAAGTAAAAAGGAAATTAAAGGCAGTTTAGCAATTATTCAGAAATCCCTTCTTACAACTAACTAAAATTCCGCTTCCTGTGTCCACCTTTTCTTCCTGGATTCCTGGAATACTTGCTGTTGATGCATCAAATTGTACTTCTGGCTTCTTTATCCTCCCTCAGATTGAGAAGCCTTTCTGTCCAATTGGCTGAGAATGTACTTTGCAGTCTTATTTCCTCTTCCAAGAAATATATGTCTGATGGGAGATGCTCCTATTACAGCTTTAAGACCCCCCTACCCAGCGAGTTTTGAAAGATCAAAACAGAAAGAAATGCTTTGGCTCTGGCACAGAGCAAGTTCAAATACTTGCTTTTTTTTTTATTATTATTGTAGAATTTATTTCAGTTTGACATTCTTTATGTTGTTGTTTCCTTCTACCATGTTATAAATCCTTCTTGGACTGGAAACCGCTTTCAAACCCTTCAGTAGCTAAGCTGCTCAGCTGTAAGCCTATGAAGTCAGGCCAACATGGGCCAGTGTCACATCTGAGGTAAGTTCTTAATATTAAAAGTTACTTTCTAGGATTAGAGTGTACTTGTGTACATACAATATATAGTCTTACATGTACATATAAAAATGGTTTTATTCATAAATGTGGTTTTAAGTGAAATAACTGGAAGTTCAGTAGGCACGTATTTAAAAAATAACTAAGAGAAAAATAACTAAGAAAATATAAAGATTAAACCTATATTCAAGCAGCATCATATAATACTTTTGAAAGCATTAAATGTCTCATGAATAAGTTCTTATTTCTAATATTATGTAATCATCATAAAGATACTGTATTTATTCTTCAAATTGGCCATTTCAGGAAAAATAAGAACAACATATTCAGTGTAGACAGATCGAACAGGCAGATCTTAATCATCTGTAATGCACAATCCACCTTGATAGAATATGGGAAAACAGCAGTCAGGTGGCAGCCCGCCCCAGTGCCACAGGTTACCTGAGCCACGGGGAGAAAGCGTGGGTGTCTGATGAACTAGAATGGATTTATCATGCTGGACACTTTTCTGTCTGAAATATCCTTGCAGCTGACCCCCTTCAAGGCACCTTTTATTATACAGGGAAAAAATTGCATTTGCCTTCAAGTACAATGAAGGATGCTTGGTAGAAAATTAATTTTATTTTTAATTAGGAGCTGTTCACATCGTCTGCTTCATATCTCACCCTGTCAGCACACCATGGTCTGCATTCTTCATGAGCAGGAATTTTTACCAGAAGAGTTTCTAGCAGAGATATATTTTACATAATGCCTATTGTGCTATGCATGTGCAACACATTTCCTGAATATCATGTCCTTATATTTCATTCAAAAGAGTCCAAGGAGAACTAGAATAATATTTTGACATTTAAGCAAAAAAAAAAAAATAGAAATAGAAAATAAAAGGAATTTCAAGGAGAACTAGAATAATATTTTGACATTTAAGCAAAATTAAAAAAAAAATAGAAAATAAAAGGAATTTCAACTCATTAGAACAGTGGATATCAATTTCTGGCTAAACGTTAGAATCACCTGGAGAGCTTTAAAAAAAATCATTGCCCATATTGCACCCATTGGTATTTTTCTAAAACTATCCCAGGAGATTCTAGTGTGTAACAGGATTTGACAGGTTACAGCACCAGAAGATTCTTTATAGATATAGAAGTTATAGAAATGTTTGAATAATAATATTTGAGAAATATTTTCTCCATGGCTTCTTTTATTTGAGGCTCTTAAATAACATTTACAATACTGTGTAAAATAGTTCTCCCCAAATCAACCTAAACTGAACAACTATCAGGAGCCCACTGTACATGTGACACTTTACCAGATGTTTTAAGTCTATGTGAAATGGAGAAAAGCTTATCTCAAGCACAGTAGGATTTACCAGAAAGCTGATGAGTTAAATTTCACAGACTTCGTGTGCACAGACCCCTTCCAAAGCCATGGAAGGGCTCTAGCAATGTGTTAACATGTTCACATATTTTAATAGAATGTGCAGAAATAAAAAAATCATAGTTTTACTGCTATGATCTTGTTCCCTTCTAATTTCCCATCATATTTCACCCTGCGCCTGGTGGTGTCAGTGGTGTGAGATAACTTGCAGGAAAGGGAAGTTGAGTTGAGAACACATTTCATTTGGTTTAGAAAAAAAATGTATTTATATGGTTTATTGTCATTTCTGTGTACACTTAAGTTGTTGCTAGCTGTCCTAATACAGGAATGACTTGCAGGAACTTTCCTATTGCCTATGCACTGATTCACCCAGCCTAGTGACATAAAATTTCAGGGCCAACAAAAAACTCATCATGACATTGATGAAAACCTGGCTAATGAATGCTGTCGATTCCAAGAGAATTTGTGATTAGTCACTGCACATGAAAAACTTGAAATGTCCTAAAGCCTTATAACTCATCTCTGAAAGAAACTAAATAGAAGCTTTCACAAATTCAACAATAATTCCAGTAATGTATCTGACATTACCATTAACAAACTTTTAAGATGAGAGAAGCTTTAGAAACCTTTCAATAATGAACACTAGAGGAAAGGTAAGATTATCTTTTCTTTTTCCCATAGGAAATATTTTACAAAATTGTTGTTAAATTAAAAGTTAAAGAATCCAGCCAAAAAATGTGTGGGGAAAAGTATTATAGATATATTACAGGTCAGGAAGTTAGAGGAGTTTTTTAGTGAAGTTATTTTTTTTCTGGGTCTTACAATGTTTATAGACTTTGTTTTTAACTTTAATGTGATTTATTTTCTCATTCTAAATAAATATTCATTTTCCTATCTATTTTTGTATCTGTAATTATGAATTATTTTTCTTAAATAAAGTCCCTCAGAACTTCAGCACCCACCTGGACATACCCTAGCCTCAAGAAATTGTTCAAGCGCTAGCCCATGATGACTTGTCCTAGAAAACAGCCATATGATTAAGACTCTACCCTCCTCCATAATTAAAGCATTTGGCTTCTAAGGAAAAAAGACAGAATAGGAAGTAGATACTGATCGCAGGGGGTAGATAGGTCAGTGGGAACACAGTATACAAACATTGGGACTCTTTGGGCAGACAGACTGAGGGACTACACTATTAAAACAATGTTTACCGGGATGCCTGGGCATCTGCCTTGGCCCAGGGCATGATCCCAGGATCCAGGATTGACTCTCACATCAGGCTCCCCGCAGGGAGTCTGCTTCTCCCTCTGCCTGTGTTTCTGCCTCTCTCTCTTGCTGTGTCTCTCATGAATAAATAAATAAAAATCTTAAAAATAAATAAATAAAACAATGTTTACCATCTATATACACAGTGATGAGCAGTTTCCAAAAATAAATCATATTGTAGTTGCATCATGCAACTATGTGATGCATATTGAACCCATAGGTGAGCCACCTGTGCCAGCTAGGCAAAATGAATTATAAGGAAAGAAATTAGCAATTTGCACAGTACAAGCACCCCTGCCCTGCCTTTCCCTCCATGAGCATCAGCCTCCACAGGAGCATGATGTGGGATGCCCACCCAGATCTGCTGGTCCCTCGTTTCCAGGTGTCCAAGGGCCCCAAATAGTGTTAGAGTCTTCCTCTAACATTGAGTATGAGTCTATTTAAAGCTCCATGTTTACATACAACGTGGAGCCTAAACAGAAACCAACTTCCTGGTCTTGTACTGATGATAACTCGATTCTTGCCTTTTGTGCTGAGTCTTTAACCTGAAACTCTCGGTTTATATATAAATGCTGAAAGAATATGGCAATGAAAACTCACGTATCCAGCATCTACAGTGAGTGTTCACATTATGCCACATTTGCTTCCTCATTCAATCTCTCCATTTCTACTTCCTTATTTTGATAGAATCATTACAAAGTTAAAGACATCACATCACTCATTCCTAATACTTCAAAATGCAGCTCCTGAAATAAGGACATACTCTTAATAACCATGATACCATCATCACACCTTTTGAAAGTAAGTGTAAATCCCTATATGACCCATGTGATCCATATTCACATTTCCCCAATTGTCTCTAGCATATCTTTTGGTTTTTCAAATCAAATCTAATCAAGTTTCATATACTGCATTTAATTGATATGTCTCTTTCTTCTTCTTTTTTTTTCTTCCCATGATATTGACTGTTGAAGAGACCAGGCTCAATTTCCGACAGAATATCCCACATGCTGAATTTATCTGATCGTCTCTTAACACGAACTAATTTGTTCTGTTGTCCCTTGACTTTCCTGTAACCAGGAGATTAGATCTATATACTTGATTGGCTGCAAGAATACTTCCTAGGTGATTCTAAATACTGAGTTTGGAATATAATCTCATAAAATGCAACTTCACCATGTTACTATATTAGTGCATCCCCAACAGAACCCTGAAATTTCTACCCAGAAATTTTTATCTTTACAGATAAAAATACTAAGGCTGGCATGACTAAATGACTTGCCTAAGGTCGCACAGCAATGAAATAATTTAGATCACAAAGAATTGAAATAACATGACTCAAGGCTTGTTTTAATGAGTCTTAGTTAAGATGGGTATTTTCCCGAAGCTTGAAAGAGAACATATTGGAAGAAACAGATCAATATTACTTTATTAAGACATAATTCAGATGGAAATACAACTGAATTCAAAAAATAGATTCATAAGCAATAAATTTATACAATAAGGATATCACACTACTATAGGGTGATGGTGTGTCAAAGTACTTGTAGGTCAGTTGAGCTCAGTAGACACAGAGCCCTGAGAGTCATCCATGACAGCACCCTCTCTCTAATGCCGATGTGTGTGAACCAGACTAATGCCATCTTGAATAAAACTGCTATGGTGAACATTCTGTGATCTGAAGCCTTCTTGGGCCCACCCCCCTACCTCCCACATTTTTTTGGTGGTGTTGTTTAACCTTACATATACCCCCCAGGGCATAACAAATTTGATCTGCTTTGGAGATATAACTGATTCTCAAACATTTCCTCCTGGGTAGCTTCCTAGCACATACTCTGTAGCCCCTAGGACTATAAAGGCAGGTCTTATGGGAGATAGGGTTGTGGAGATCTCCTCACCTTGTGATGACTCAAGACACGCTGCTCTCTCTAAGTCCCCTTAATAAACCATTTCTTGTTAAGTGGACATGGTCTTTTTCTTCTGTTTTATAGTTTCTTTGACCTTTGGGGTCGTTTTGCATATAGCTCTCTTTCATGGAATACCAGGTCTAAACCTGGATGATTCTATCTCCAAAAACAGATCTGAAGTCAATCCTCTTTTCTCCATAGCCCCTGTCACCACCCTCATCCAAACATGCATCCTCACCCGGGGATAATCAAGGCATCTCTTACATCTTTTCCTTCTACTCTCGGTTCCCTTCCACAGTTCTCCACAAGACGTACAAAAGCAATCTTTTTTCTAAGTAGTAAAAATAAACATGTTACCCTTATCCTTAGGCCTGAATACAGCTTTAAATTCCTTGACTGCCTCTCACCGATCTCACCAAAAAGTTCACAAGTGTTAATATAGCTAACAAGGCTCAGCATGGTCTGTTCTATCTCAATCAATTTTATGCCCTTTTATTGCACCATCTTTTGCTCAAATGACTGACCTTTGGGGGGAAAATGCCTAATGCTCTTTGTTGACTTTGGACAACCGTTCAACTTGTTCTCTCTGCCTGGGATTTTTCATTCCATCAGGTCCTCCACCACAGCTCCATCTACCCAGCAATTTCCTAGGTCTTTTCAGTTCTCCGGTCAAAGGTCTCTACCTCAGGGAGGAAATCTTTCCAGACTTTGCAGACCCCTCTGAGACCTCTGTGGCCCAATCATCATACGTGTGCTCTACTTTCACAGGCCTTACCATTGTCAGTGATGTGAATTTAGCTTTGTTATTACCTTCACCAGACTGAAAGCTCCACAAAAATTGAAACTATGTGATTCAACTCACCCACTTTATTCCAAGAAGGGGCTAATAAGTTGCTGTTGAATGGATGCTGTCCTTGGAAAACCAATGGAGCTTTCACCCTAAATGCTCAAGTTTGGGTGGCGCACTGGTTTAGTGATGCCTGCAGCCTGGGGTGTGATCCTGGAGACCCAGGATCGAGTCCCATGTCGGGCTCCCTGCATGGAGCTTGCTTCTTCCTCTGCCTGTGTCTCTGCCTCTCTCTCTCTCTGTGTGTCTCTTATGAATAAATAAATAAAATATTTAAAAAATAAAAAAATAAATGCTCAAGTTTGGCCACAGAAAAACGAAACCGGTGAAGGATGCAGAGGCCATGCTTGGAAGCCTGGGCCACAGCATGGTAGGACACAGCCATCATGGAGGCCTTTACACTGCAGGACACATGCAACATGAGCAAGGAGTCTAGAACTAAGAAAATACCATAAAACCCTCAAAATCCCGAAAATATTACAATCCTTCAATAAGTATTCCAAAACTTCACCACATCTTGATGGGTAAAGATGAAATAAGTGATTAGCAGTGAGCTCCATCAATCCAGCATCCTTTCCCATCTCAAACATCTCTGCCTGAACATATTTCCTCTGATCCCAGAGGATAAGGTACCCTCACTCCTTGTTCAGGGCCAGCCTCTCATCCTGTGCTCCAAATCCTATTCTCTTCTATGTCCCTCAACTTCTCCCCAAACTGTACTCCTTTTCTTACGTCTTCGACCTCTTCTTCTCCCTTTAGTTTCCTTCCCCTCTGAGCACACTCAACCGTCTGCCTTCTGAACTATCAAATGCACCATTGACCCTGCCTCCTTCTCTAGCTGTGACCCTCTCTGCTGAAGGAGGAGTTGACACTCACTGTCTCCGCTTCCTCACCTTCCATTCTTCCCAGGGTTTTGGTGGCTGCCCCTGCTGTTTCATTAGAAACGCTTCCGTCAAGTTCACCAATGAGCTCCATGTCCTAGAAACATTAAAGGGCACTTTTTACCATCCTACTAAGCTGCTCTGCTGTACCTGGCAACAGAGACAGCTCTGTGCTGTTAGAAATTCTTTCTTTCTTCCATCCTTTTGCCATGGTCTCTCCTGGCTCCCTTGTGCCACATGCCTCAGTCTCCTAGAATGTGTCATTGTCAGATCGGGCTTATGGCACTCCCTGGGGTGCAAGTAGTGACTTTTACTCTCTTCAACAACCACCACAGATATGCTAATAGCTTCCAAGCTGGTACCTCTCCAGAAGTTTTGATGGCTCCCCTCTTAAAAGTCTCCGAGGCATTTAAAAATTAACATGCCCCAAGCTGAACTCACCTTCTGCCCCCCTCTCTGTCCTAATTCTCCTTTGAATTCCCTCACGTTGGGTCCTTGTTACCACACCACACAACTGATATAAACTACCTATTTAATAGTATTGTTCACTGAAAATTGAACTGGAGGAGGAGAGTAATACAGGGTGCAAAATGGAATGCAAATATGGAAAGCCCTAGAATTTGTTGAGGCTCTGGATGGGTAGTATTCATGGATGATCTCATTGAATCCTCACAGCTCTACAAAGGTATAATTATCCTCTATTTTCCATATGACGAAGCCAATGCTTAGAGAAGTTAAGGTGCAGGCCAAGGTCACCAGCCAGTAAGTGACAGAGCGGAATTTAAATCCAGCCCTGTCTCCTTAAACGCCCTTGAGCATTCCACTTATGTACTGGCACCTAATTATAAACTGAAACCTTGTGCCCTGCTGTCTGCATGGTGCCCACTGCCCTCTCCTTCACAATGCTGCCCACATAGTCCCAAGGCACCCATCTCTTTGTGAGTTGGGAAGAGATGCAGCATTTTCATCTTATTTGGTTTGAAGGATCAGTGTGTGGTCTGTAAAACAGAAAGTTCCTCTCAAAAGGGAAAGATTGGAAAGCTTCCTGACCTGCCCTGAGTAGCTGAGGGGAAAATTTCAATGGTCTGAATCACATCAACAAATAGGACCAGAGACAGTGTGTACTCCAGTTTTCTTCCAGGCAATTTCAAGTTCATTCTGCACATGGGGTAAGCTAGACAGAGAGCAAGAGACAGATGAGAAACCTGAGAGAGGAGAAAGAGAACATATAAAGCTTCCATTTTAAGAATTCCACCCAGGACCTTCCACCTTTTTGAAATTAGTATTAACGATTTCTAATTTGAAAATTATCAAGCTAAAAAGCAAAGGTGGAGAGAAAAGCTGTACTGAGAATTTTGTTTTGCTTTATGTGACCTTAGGCTTATACTTGTTCAATGCAATCCAAATCCACACATGCACACTTTTTTTAATGACGTCCCTACTTTTTCTCATTTTTCAACATGAATTTAAGACATACTTATGTGAGCTATGTCTTAGCATTACTTAGCTTCCAAATAGGATTGTTTCAAAGAGGAAAGTTTCCTAAATATTTAGACTGTTTCCCTGGCATGGGCCCTGCTTCATGGATCTGACATCAACTAAAGAACAGACACAAAAATAAGGAAAAAAAGATAAGTAAGTGAAGGTTATAAACACTTTGAAAGAACAAGTATATAGAAATGGTCTCTCCAGAAAAGGCAAGGTTTATCTGAATGTGGGTTATTTGACTTCATGGAAAATGAACACATGATATTTAACATCAGGCTGAAACTCTCAGTTTGTTTTGTGTCCTAAATGTCACCCTCAATTCCTGTTAATTTGGAGAATGCTAACCCACCCATCCTCAACTCAGGGTCTTGAGCTCTTGATGATCTCCTTTCTCATAACCTCAACCTCTCTTCTCTCCTCAAGCTGCTCTTCTCTCCTTTCTCATAACCTCAACCTTGCATCGGGCCTTCTTGACAGCACTTAATCTTATATTATTCTCTCTCATCTGAAAAACAAGCAAACAAACAAGCACAGCCCATATCGATCTTGAATTATCTCCCCCTTTCTTCTTCAACCAAACATTGAACTCTGTTCACCTCTGTCTCCTTTCTCAACTCCCATTCACTTCTCAATCCATTGAAATCTGGTTACTCCAATAGCTCCCTTCAAGGTCACTGAACATTTCCTTACTCCCATGTTGCCAGATCCTTATGACACTGCCAACCAGAACACTGTTGATCCTGTCTCTTGCAGTATTAGACTTTCTGGTTTGTTTCTATCTTTTGAAACTCTCCTCTCTCTGCTTCTGCAATACCATGCTTTCCCCCCTCATCCTCCCCAGTCTATCTCCACTGCTCATTCTCAGTCACCATTTTCAGGCTATAGGCCTCTGCCTGGATTTAAACACTGCCTACTAGATTCTCTCCAAGGTTCCCATCTCTCCTCACACTACACAATTTACCTGATGGACCTTTCCACCGCCATGGCTTCAGGCACTAGATAAATGTTGCTATCTCCCCAATCTGCAGCTCTCCATCTTGAATGCCGAGTCAGGGGAAGACCTGGGGTTGGATCTGGATGTGCCGTTTCTCAGCTGTCTGGCTTGAGTATGTCACAGACTCTTAATGTTCCATCCTCTAGTCTTAAGATTAGACATAAGAAAACCTCACTTGTAAGGGGGTTATAAGATCTATCTGACTCAGTACCCCCAGCCCTTTCTCAGTCATCTCATCCATAGAGAGGAGCTCTGACCATATTATCTGCTTGGACTGTCCTCCACTTTAAATGCAGTAACTCAATGGTAAAAGTTGAATAAAAAAAAAATACTTGATAGTGCCCTCATTATTCAAGGGATCACTGGCTACTCAAATGAGGCACCAGCCATGTCAAATGTCTAAATAAATCTTATATAAATCCACTCCAGAAGTGGAAAGGATTTCCCATTTTACTGATTTGAAGAGATAAGACAGATCTATGAATTATGCCTGTATCACAACACAAGGTAAGATGAAACCCACTGCAGATGCCAGTCCTTCTCAAGGTGCTTCTAGAATAGAAAGGGCAAGCTTTCCTTTCAAACAGCGCTAAAATAAAGTATGTGCCTTAGAAAGAGATGATGTTGGAGAAGAGGCAGAATAAGAGCTATTAACTATACCCTTGGGTGCACTTTAGTCATATTTTAGGCAGAAATATTCTGAACCAATATTGCCCCAAGAATACCACATGGCTGAGTTTCATTCTGCACTGTCCAGAAGGCATTTGGTCATTCATCTAGAAGCTCGCAGAAATTATTTTCTTGAGTGACTGCTATGTTCCAAGGACTATGATAAATGTTTGGGACGAAGGGGTAAGCAAGACACATATGATCCCCAATTCTCCAGAAGCTTCATTCTGATGGGGAGAGATACAAAGTATACAAGGTAAGACCTGAAGGCTAAGAAGGAGCTACACATGCCCAAAACTAGGAGAGGCACATTCCAGACAGATAGCCAAAGCCAGAGAAGATAAGGAACATAAAAAAGGTGGTGTGCCTGCAGCAGACTGAAAAAAAAGAGAGAGAGAAGGAGGAAATAGGAGGAGAAAAAAAAAAAAAAAAAAAAAAAAGGCAGGCAGGGGCCGGGTCATAAAGTTCTTAGAACTTTAATGAACATGTACTACTTTGTCACATACTTTTCAAGGAGCAGAGAATTCTGTACTGCTTCTATCACCTTCCACCATATTTTTCAGATAGTAGGTCAACAGATTGACATAGTGGACTGTGATCAACATTATTTAATGCCATGATAGAATAACCTAGAATACAAACATCAGAGTGCATTATACAAAGTAAGGATGGATCAGTATTATTTGTGCAAACTTCGTTTCACTTTGTGTGTGCATGCACACATGTGTCTATGTGCACTAGTTTCTCACCCCCAGGACTACTGGGCCTGACATTCTGGGCCTGATGATTCTTTGTTGTGAGGGATAGTCCTGTGCTTTATAAGACATTTCGCAGAGCACCCCTGGCCTCTACCCGCTGCTCCTAGTACCCCTACACCCAGCTGGCTCAACTCCAAAAGTCTGCAGACATTGCCAAATATCTCCTGGTGAGCAAACTCTTCCCCAGTGGAGAACTACTGTATTAGCTGTAAAATGTTCCTGACAATGGATAATGTGCTCTGAACTCTCAAAGCAAACTACAGAATGAGTCTGTATATGCTATATTCCTGCTCCTTCTCCCCTCTGACATCTCCCTTTGTACCCCTCTATTTTCTCCCTTTTAGAGCTAAGGTTTCTTCTGCCTCCCACACCTCTTCTCCACCTCACCCACCATGTCCTTCTGCTCCCACTTCAGGTTCTCCAGCTCTTATTTCTTCCCGCTTACTTCTTCTCCCCCCAAAAGGGACCAAACTCACTCCTTAAATAACATTTTGAAGATGTGTGGATCATCATCTTTGGAGACAATGCCATTGGGACCAGCAGCATCTTGCTTAGGCAGCCTACACCTCTGAACACGCTGCGCTCACGGAATGAGTGCCAAACAGGTGTGTGCTTCTGCATCCAGGACCTCCCCCCACCCTTTTATTTTTCTCCTGGTCTTTCTTTATGTATTCTGGATGTATATTCAGAACCTACAGGATGTGGAAAGAAACCTCATCCTCTGGCAAGGGTTTGGAGGGGAAGGAGTGGGTGTAGTGATCCAGGAGACGTTTCAAAATATATGCTAAACAAAAGGACCGGAGAAACACTGGCAGGGGGTGGGGGGAAGTGGGGAGTGACCTAACAGGTCTCTTGGATTCTTAATTTCTGTACTTCTCGGCTCCGTGGAGCCTCTGTGCTCCCCGCTGTGTGCATCTGCTGTCTGCCTGCACTGGACCTCCCCTGCAGAGGACGTCTCCGGGACTGACACCCGCTCCCCTGCCTGTGAGGCTGCCACATGCCCCTGCTGTGTGCATCCACCATGCCTTTCTCTCTCCTCTCTCCTTTCCTGCTGCTCCTATGTCCCCCGCCCCCCCCGCCCCCGTCTCTATTTCTCTCCTTCTCTCTCCCTCTCTGTGATTCCCCAGTTTGGCTCCCGTTATGTAAGCTGGATCCTTTCTGTTTTCCAGTCTCAGTGCTGGCTTTCCAGTTCTTCCTTCTCCCTGGAATGAAGCTTTCTCCTGCTTTCCCTTTCTTCCCCATAAACACACACAAACACACCCTGACACAGGCTTCCTCACCCTAAATATTCTATAAACCTGCTAGTGGAGCAGAGACCACAATGAATAGTTATTTTTCTTCCAAGAGCTTTTGAAAAATGCAACTCTGTTCAAACTTGCTCATTCTCCCTGTGCTTGCTTGTTTCATCTCTAGCAGAACACAGGTTTCTAGAGAGGACAGCAAGTCATACTTCTGTAGTCCTGGATGCTCAAGGTGGCCAAGCAAATCTTTTTTTCAAAGGAAATATCACGAGCAATTCAGGTGGCATAGCCATCTGAGATTCCAGTTAAACTCTTGAACGTTTATACTTGCCGAGTTTTCCTTCTCTTTCCCCCACCTATTCTGACAAAAGTACCATTAGGCAGACTTCACTCTGTTTCTCTTGCTCATTTGCCTGTAGGAGAATGGGCAGTCTTTCAAATGGGCCATACATACAGCCATTGAACTTCTACATTTGTCCACTAGGACCCACCAGACAATGATTAAACCACGGTGTTTGTGTGTCGATTTTGCAGAACATTTGCACCCATTATTCCCCAAGCAGCTTATAAAAAGCCCAGGAGGGGTGAGAAGAAAAAGGAAAAAACCCAAACCAACTTTAATGACTATTACAAGTGGGTACCCTTAGGGGTTTTTATATACATAATCTTATCTAACTCTCCACAGCAGCCATACAGAGTTGCTACAATGATCCATGTTCATAAAGACAAGGAAATTGGGGCTTTTCCAGCTAGTGCCCAGTGGAGTTAGGTTTATTCACTCATCCAATCGATGGTATTGATTTTGAGGCTTAATGGTGAGCCAGGCACTGTTCTAGGCTCTGAATCCCATTGGACCTCTTTGCTAAAGGAGCAAAAAGTTGCATACAGACACATCCAATCTGCATTATAACCAATAACAAGAGGAGAGAAAACCAAGATCACCCTCATTAGTGTCCAAAGAACCCCAACCAATGATAACATGAAAAGTATAAAGAAATATGTATTGTGGTTACCAAGGATTCTGTCAGAAGTCCATGTTTTGAATTTTCAGCCTTATGCACTAGCTATAGCCTCCTTCATGAAAGAATAACTTTCTAAGTTCAATAAGTCTCAGAGAAGAGAAAGCTTCAAATAGTGACTGGGGCTCAGAGCATGAATGTAAAAGTCAATTGTCTGACCTGCTCAGCTGGGCCACTTGGCCCTCTCATGCACACGCACCTGAGGAGCCATCCTGGGTGGCATCTGGCCCCCAAAGGGCTACACACCGTCTGTAACAACCCTCAGCCCTCCTCTGTGCCTTCCACTTCCCAGTGTTTATGCCCTTCTCTTCTGGTCTGCAAAGAAAAGGAACAAGATAGTTGTCTTTCTAATTTGGGGAAGGAAATGTCCCTCTAGCTAGGGGAGACAGGTGAGTGGAGGATTCCATGTTAAACCACTTCAGAAACCCAGGGGCCATGCATCTGCGCGTCCACCCACTGGGTCCCACAATCAGAAGCACTGCCAAAGGGAGTCAATAGCATTTGGATCCTATAAAGAAGCTACTTATAACTGCTAATGTGGAGCAAGATAATGAAGGGAGGCCAGGAAGTGCTCAGCAAAGTGATAATAGGGAAATTATGACATCTGTGGCCCCGTTTGGTCTCTAGTCAATAAAGCACACAGCCCAATAACTCTCCCATTTCCCCAGAACTGTAGGAAACCGAGCTGGTCCTACTAAAAGGAAAGATTTGGAAAATTACATATAAGAATCCATGTCCCAGCTCAGACTCAAGTCCACCTGCTGTCATCTCCCCTCGCCCCAAAGAGCAGAAGCTCTGACACAATTACAGACCACCGTGTCTCGGCCCTCAGGCTTCCCACATGCACCTGCTTCTGAGGTCCTGTTTTGCAGCATATCTGATGCAATGCAGTATTTTTTTTTCCTTTAAGACCTAACATAAAGGAAGAGGGTTGCTCTCTTTAAAATCATATTGCAGATGCTCATCTGAGCTTTTCAAGAGTCTAATGTTTATATCTTCCCTTTCTGACCTAGCCTAAGAATGTGGTGGCAGGAGGAGAGGAGCTTATCTCAGGAGTGAGTTAAATACAGACAACAGAGATATCGTCTTTAGAGAGTACTACAGGGAGAGCCTCATACACTGGAAACAATCTTAGTTTTTCAGTCTTTTGGAACTGAAATAAAAGACTTTTTTTTTCTTTTTCTTTTTCTTTTTTTTTTTTTTAAGAACAGAACTCCAATACAAAGACTTGAGATGTTGGGGTGGAAGGGTGGTGAATAAGCCAATCAATTTAGCATGAACGTGGGACCAACTCTTTGTTAATAAGGATCAAAACATGAGTAATACAGAGTGAGTAGTCATTCACCGTCATGACATCCCTTCAAATGCATCCTGGGAACAAGTTTGCTGCATTAATGAGAATCAGGATTGTTGTCATATAATTTCTAATTTCAGTCATGTCTAAATATGTAGCTAATCAGCTAACAGAATCAAAATATTTCTTCAACTACAACCTGAATTTTATTTTAACCAGCCACCAAAGATGAGAGAACAATTTCATGTTAAGGTGATATGGCTTTAAAATAAAATTCAAATTTTGAATGATCTATCCCACAAATCGACAAAAGGCATCACTTGAAGAGTGACATGAGCTTCAGAAAACAAGTGCACTCACTCTCAGATTCAATATAAATGTAATTCTCCACCGAAACACCATCCAGAAAGCTAATAAGGGGACATCTAGAAGTAAGACTTTATTTTATTGTGCACATGCAAACACACACACCAGGTTTATTTACAAGCTATTCTATCACAGATGCCGGGATATTTTTTATAAACCAAACAAAGAATGTATGGAGAAAGGATTTACTGAGCAGAACACATTTAAAAAAAAATATTACTAAACTAGGAAAAGGAACACAAATATATACAATTCATGCACATCTAATAAAAGCTTGATAGCTAAGAGAATGAAGGAGAAAGCATAAGAAAGAGAGGAAGCAGGAGGATAAGGTATGAAATGTCTGAATCGTCTGAATGACAACAGCCATTTTATCTAAAGTGGCTATTAGGAACAATTTCATAACTGATACACATTTTAGTGGTGCCCTCTCACCCTGCAGAACGATTCCAGAGATTTTTGAGAGAAGCATTCCAATGATGATAAACCTATTTACCCACACAGCTTTCTATTCCAGCTATTACTTATAAAATAGTGACCTCTATGGTCCCCAAATGCTCAGCCTCAGAGGGTGATGGGAAGATGGAAAGCCGAGAGCTGAATTTAGAAGGCAAGTCCTGCATTACAGTGAGCATTGCTCTGTTCAGGGGACCAGAGCTTCAGGAACCAGAGACAATGTTAGCTTAGGAAACAAAGAGGGAAAGTTCAGTTGCAACAGGAGCAGGAGAACAAGAAAGGTGACCATAGAATAGCTCTGAAGTAATCATTTCCTAAGAAAACAGAAGAATGACAGTCAGTCTAATTAGATTCTAGCCAGGTCTACAGACAGCTTATGAAGAATATACAAGGGCAGATCATAGATAACAGATTGATAGCCTGAGGGCTGGATTCAGTCTGCAGATATGTTTTGTCTAGCCTGTATGATTTATTTAGCTCAAAATTTTGCAGATTGGCAATTTGGGCTGGGCTCAGCTGGGTGGTTCTTATGGTTCTGGTTGGGCTTTCTTCTAGTCATCTGCAGGTTGGTAGGGGGTTTTGCTGACCTTGCTGGCCTGTCACATCTCTAGACAAGGACTAACTCAAGTCTGGTCCAGATGGCCTTTCTGGTAGGTACATGGTACATCCTCTGGTAGGCTAGCCTGGGATTGTTCATATGGCAGTTGGGCAGAGTTTCAAGAGAGTGAGAGGGGTACACAAGAACTGGCACCTTGCCACTTCCACAGCATTCTATTTCCAAAGGAATGCACAAGGCCAGTCTGGGATTTAAGGATATATGGATATAGAAATAGGTATCACCTCTTGATAGGAGGGCATGCAAAGGGGAGGTGATCTTGGGAGGCTTGAACAACTGCAGCCATTTCTGCATGCACTCTCCCACATCTGGTAACTAAGCCCAGATCCAAGTTATGGTTGCACTTCCTGGATGACATCACCCACCAAGGTTCCTGGCACTCTTTTTATCCCTCTCTTGTTACAACCAGCCAACCTGACACATTACTTGCTTGTCTTTTATTATCTTCTCATTTTATTACAGCAACAGAAGGGAAGAAAGTGGGCTAATAAATCCTTCTCAGGGTATTAAGGGATCTATCTTTTCAGTAGATCTCTTGTTCTTTTTCCCCTCATAACAACATTTTTCCTTTCATGATCTCTTGTTCTTTTTCCCCTCATAACAACATTTTTCCTTTCATGATCATGTCTCTTGACCCAACTTATTTAAAAATTGCTCATAAATTCTAACATTTAGTAAAAACTGATACCATTTCTAGGTATTGCCCACGAAGATTTATTTAAGGCATCATGGCCTAGGTATAGCATGTAAGAACCCCAAATTCAAAAAGGTATTGCTAAAAAAAAAAAAAAAAAAAAAAGGTATTGCTGATTATCCCTACAATAGCATACAGCTATCTAGTGATAAGGAGCAGAAAGGCTAAGTATATTTCAAAACACTTTTCAAAATCCTTGGACTAGAAAAAGAAATTATTCAGATCATAAGGTTCCTAACCATCCTCTCCTTCTAAGGCTAGTTGTTTCATCAGTGATTCCAGGCAAAGGAAATCATTCCTGCTGTATCTGTGGTCTGGCTGGAATTCCATCGATAATTTAACTCCTTTCTCCTTTGTGTCTCTCACTTCCAAGTGCAGTAATCTCATTCATCTTTTGAATTCAATTCCAAGGCTGTCTGAACCTCCCCAGACTTAGCTCTTTCTCCTATATCCTGTGCCTTGTATCTTCAGTAGACATGCTGCCAATATGCCTACATTTGTAGTTTCTATGTACTGACCTCTCCTCTGTTTACCACCCTGTAAATAGCAATGGTCCTTGTATCCTGCTAATGTCTATAACAATGTCTTTCATATTGTAGAGTCTGAAAGATTTGTCAGAGGAATAAGTGAATACATGATTTCTATCTTAACAACAAGGAACATCTCCAACTTTACACTAATTTACATGGTACTTTTATCAGTTTCAAAATATTGACATGTATATTATCTCATTTTGTCCCTGCCCCTCTGAAACCATGAAGCTTTGATAAGAGGATTATGATCCCATGTGTGAATTATGAAATGAAGGGCTAGGGTAGTTAAATGATTTGTTGAAGGTCATCCAAGTAATGACTGATTAGGCTAAGATAAAAATCCAGATCTCTTTGTTTTTAGTTTCAGTATTGTTTTTGTGGTCATGGACTCAATGATAGCATGCTAATTTAAAAATTAAATATAAGGAGAGCACTTAAAAAGTCAAATGTCATCAGGAGCCCAGAATGCCTCAATTATGGGATATTTCTTGGGCTGGTTCTTCAGGTATTCACATCAGTTAGCAGTGAATATAGTCAAAGACCCTCCCCACACAGCGATTCTCACTGATAGTTAATTTTAATGGACTGGAAATGGAAAGTTGTCAGTTCCCAAACTAGTTTCTTTCTGGCCTCTATTAAGATAACAAAACAATGGAAGCTTGCAAATAGCCCTTGACCTGAAGGGTGGGTTATTGTCATTTCCTTGAAGAAATCAAGGCTTAGAGGTCAAGTAACTTAGCCCAAAATCACACAGAGAACAGTAGAGTCAGTACTTGAACCCAAGTGTCATGGAGAATCCTGTGCTTACCCACCCACTGGCCTTGGGATACTTTCTAATGTTCATCTCCATGAAGATCTCAAGGCAATTCTAGAATCGTCTTCAGGAAATGAGATCATTCTTCTCTGCTTGTTCTCCCCTCACTGCTTCCACTGCCGTCATTGGTGGCTTGATGCCAACATTATTCCCTTGGCCAAGCAAGGCATCTACCTTCAGACAATTCAGTGAGGCAGTCAGAAACACTGTCCTTCCTTGCAATGTGAAGCTAAGTATAAGTGCTTCCTGGGGGTGGTTGTGGAGATTAAATGTGATGGTTTTCATAAATAGTTTGGTGTGATGCCTGGTACAGACCTTCTGACGACTCCTCAGAAGAGCCATCAATCACCGGCTCCCAGGCTGTGGGTGACCATGGGTAACTAAAACTGAGGAAAACAAAACTGCAGATAAAGGTGGGGAGTGGGGGCAGGGGACTTCTGTACTCTACAGTATCTCCAAGTAGGGGCTCAATAGATATATTCTGAAATAAACTAATATTTGCATTAAGAGAACTAAGTGCTTGAGCAGATGTGTCCCCGAGGTGTGAAGATGCTGTAAAGTCAGGGGGTACAGTCTCTCAGTCTTGACACTGGGAGGGGGATACCCTGATGCACAGTAAAGAAGGCATCAAAGGAAGGCCTTAGGATGTCCCAGATGATCAAGGAGGGAAAGGGCATCTCAGGGGTAATTATGGTCTGCAGAGATTCAAAGTACCCATGGATTCCAATTTGGGAAGCCTGTAACATTTTCCTTTACTTAAAAAGGGGTTAGAATTTCCCCTTCTAGAACGAAGTGTCCCTTCCATCAAAAGGAGGCAGCGGGGTGGGGGGGGGAGAGGAGAAAGCTTCCACCTGTCTCACTCGCTGTAGCTATGAGGTCCCACCATTGCTATATGCTCAATGCGTATTAATATGTGCTGAATGAATGAATAAGCCCCTTTTCCCAATTGGACAGGGGCTAGAAAGGAACTGGGAACAGAACCTCTAAATTTAGAACATGTGCCAGAAATAGCTACTTGTAGATAAACAGGGGATGGGGAAGGAGTGATAAGAAAAAAAAACTGGATTCCCTAGCAGCCAGGACCCCCTTTATGCACAATGCTCCTAGAACGTGTTTTTCTCCCAAGCACCTCTCTCAGTCCAAGGTAGCCAACTTTCTTTACCTTCCTCATTCTAACCTATTCGCTTCTAATGATTTTTTTTTTAAATCTTATACACTGAAGGGCACAAACAGTGGGGGTGGGGGTACATTCTACATTCTCCAAAGCACACTCTACCCCCACCTAAGCCATTTGTATCAGCCCCAGGTGGACCCTTCACTTTTAAATGCAGAGGAGGAAAACAAAGGCACTCTGAAATGCTGATCCTAAATCTTTGAGCCCTCAGAGGACTGAAGAGAGACACATCTACATTTCAAAGGAAACCAGACTCGGATTCCTCGATTATCTGAGTATCTGTAGGAAGATCTCGGGGTTAAGAATGTTTGGACAGTCTGGATCACCCGGAGAACAAGTTCAGTCCACAGAAAGAATGGGAGACGGTCAAGAAAAATTGAGGAAATATGGAAAGTAGCCCAGCAGCCTCTGTGCTTATGTTTGTGGACCCCTAGTGGTTACAGAAACCAAAATGGAAACCACCTGTCTAGTGAGATTGTTTTAGGCGCCAGCCTGGGCAGGTAACGATGCCAGGGGAAATGCAGCCCGCTCTCCAGTCAATGCGTGCCATGGCTCCTAGGCCCTCAGTGAGTACACCCAGGACAGATAGACAACCAGGCTGGCTGTGAAGGTTGAGGCTTCACGGGTAGCCCCGGGCCACCCTGAGGCCTCTCTTATTATCAGGGATTAAACTTCTGCCTCCTGGAAGACAGACGGCTCCACACAGAAATTAAATTCAGTCATAGAGGAATAAACGCTGTCAGTACACTGGAAATCTTGCAGTGAGATTCCTACCTCCCTAACCCAACAGCCAGAGTCGGTTAGACTATAGGACTAGTCCTCTTTCCAACTTAATATTCTGTCGCTGAAAACTGTCACTTTTGAAATGTTTGTTTGGAGTCTCCTTAACATCTCCATTTGCTCTGCTAAATGATATTGCCCTTCAGCTTGTAATCTATGTCATTGGAGATATTTGTTTAATATGCAGGTTCCTGCCTTAGGGATCAGCTTCATCAAGCCCAAATCCAGGAGCAACCTCATGAGGCCCTGATCTCTTCTCTCTAAACTCTGCCCTCAGAGTGGGTGCTTCACAGCTCAGTTCCTAAGCCTTCTCCTATTATCTCACAGGTGATCGTTTTTGTTGTTCTAGCTGGAGTTTTACTTCCTCAAGAGCAGGAACAACGTGTAAACATTTTTAACCCAGGAAAGAGAAAAAGAAATAAGCATATTATATATCAACCACTGTGCTGGGAGGGTTCCCACATATGCTCTCATTCCAATTCTGACAAAAGCTTTTCAAGGTAATATGTCAAAGCATAATTTTCTGAATGTTAAAAACAATTTTTATACAAATATACAGTGAGAATGTGTCGAATTTTACTTAGCTCGTTATTAAGGAAAACTAGCAGGATGGCAAACCAGTTCACAAGGATGATGAGAAGCAAGAACTGTAGGAGGCAGGAGAGGGGAGAAAGGAGTAGGGGAAGAAAGAAAAACAAATAGTGAGAAAGTGTTACTTAGTTGCAAAACTAGTTAATGTCCTATAAGACAATACAACCGTCACTTTGGGGGCTATCTTCTCTATTGGACAGAGATGTAGGTCATCATATTTCACCACTTGTACAGAATTGGAAAATATCTAAACCCTCATCCACCGTGCAAATTTGTTATCCTAACTAGACAGATGTCCTTCCAGGTGTACTTTCTAGAAAATGTTCTTAACATGGCATTAAAAAATGACTTTATGTCCTTTCTTGTCCATAAAGAAGACTTTATGTCTTCTTCCTTTGATTCCCTGTTTTGGAAGTTTTTCTTAACAATAAATATAACTTATCCCCATTCTATAGATACAGAAACCAAGGTTCAATGTTAGTGAAGTTCCTTGCCTGAGACCCCAAATAAGGAGAAGAACCACGTATCAGTGCTAAAATTTGTCTAACTCCAGAGTCCAAACTTCTACTGTATTTCTATACCATTAGATACATAAAAGGTATTCAACAAACTTTCTAAATTGACTGACATAAGAGTAGCATCCAAAGGGTTAATATATCTTAGCCAAGTAATCTAGCGTAGTTGATACCTGTCCCAAAGTGCTTAAATTACCCACTGGAAAAGCTTACACACAGAGAAAGGGTAATCTCAGTGATGGTCCTTCAATTCCAAGTCAAATCCTATATTTATGTCAACGAGGCAATCAACCATCTTGATGATCTCCCTATCATAAGCAGGATTGTCTTAGATATTGCACATGTAACCTCTCTAACTTTGTGGCATTTGCCTTTAGATGGCCATTCAACAGATATTTTTTTTAAAGATTTATTTATTTATGATAGACATAGAGAGTGAGAGGCAGAGACACAGGAGGAGGGAGAAGCAGGCTCCATGCCAGGAGCTCGATGTGGAACTCGATCCCGGGACTCCAGGATTGCGCCCTGGGCCAAAGGCAGGTGCTAAACCGCTGAGCCACCCAGGGATCCCCAACAGATATTTTTTTTTATCACCTAATGGATACCAGGAACCCTAGTCCCACCAATAGCACAATTCACGTTAAGATACTTGAAAGGAGCATTTAAAAAAAAAATTATTTGATTTTACTTTGTGAGTTATAAGATTTTATTTCAGATCAGAAATAAGGACCTGATGGTAAGCAATGATGCCACGTGTTAAAGACTGAGAACCTTCTTGGTAGTTAGGAAATCACGTGGACTTTCTCTTTTAATTGTAGCAATCTCCTATTCTATTGAGGAGTGCCTTCAAAGGTGATATCTGGTAACTTGGAATGAAAGAGAAACAATATCATTTTTCTTTTCAGGACAGACACAATGCATTTTCATTTGGGAAGAGCCAAATAATAGTTGCAGTAAATCATGCCACTTTCCTTTCCTAGATAACTTCAAGAAGTCCATTATTTTCTTCTTACTGAACAAGAACTAATTCCTCTGCGGATTTGTGTGGCTGTAGTACTGCTTCTGGACAGCAGAGGTCACTATTAACAGGTACACTGGATTACCACATTTTAATAAATGCAAAAGAGCTAGAGGAAGAAGTGGTTTTACCTAAACTGTCTACTCTGTGGTCGTTGTACAAAGGACCAACAACAAAAACTGAAATAAAAAAATCCTCATCTTTTCCTGATAATACAGCCACCAAAATCAGAATCATATTTTCCAAGAGCCACCTACCTTGTCATTGATTTAGAAGTCCCCCATTAACCAGATAAGGTAGCCAAGAAAAGTCTGGTGTCTGAGGTTCCCCACCTTTTGTTTGACCAACGCTGGTAATAAAATGTTCAAATCATAAATAAGAGATCAACTCAAGGGTACTAAATTCTAAGCCTCTCTTAACATCTAAAGATTAAAATGTTAAGTGTCCAGGACCTAGGCTAGCTGTTCTCAAGCTTTGTTCTGCATTAAAATCACCTGGAGGTTCTCTTTAAACCGTAGATTGCATGTCCCCTCCTCAAAGTCTCTGATGCAGTAAGTCTGAAGTGGGACCCAATAATCCCAATAATTTGCAGTTCTGATTCTCAGGTGCTTCTATAGCTGCTAGTTTAAGGACCCTACTCTGAGAACCACTGGTCTCTACTCAAACTTGAATCATACAACCAACACAACAACATGGCCCCCTGTGGGTAGGGGAGGTGGGGAGAGCTTTATTTTAGAGCTCAATAAACCACATTCTGGGTAACTGGAACTTAATCTAATAATGTTATTCTGCTGATATTTTAATCACATCCCATGTCATCCCATTATTTTTCTTCTGCCCTTATCTTCCTATTATTAAATGTTTTACTGGTTATGTCACCACTTCCTATCAATCTGTCCAGCACCTCAATGTTTGTGCTGAATTCTTCATTTCAAGTTAACCAGCTTTAAAACAGAGTTAAATTTCCTGGAACACTGAATTTAGAGCAATGGACAAAAATCATAGAGACAAAGGGAGTAAGTCAAGCAGTGATCCAACGAAGAAGGGTTTCATGGAGAACAGCAAGAAAAGGCCTCATGAACTCATATTTTCTAACATGGAACAAAGATCCCTCTGCTCCGGCCTATCCTTTTGCTCAACCATTAGCAGGCAGGTCGGGTCTTGACTGGGCATTAAAGAGGATGCCATAATGTGACATAAACCTCCATGCTAATAGAGAGACCCATCAGCAGTAAAAATATAGAGTGAATATAATGCAAAAGCCATAGCAAAATATCACTGACTCATGCATTCGTCTCTCAATCTCCTGAAAATATATATTAGTGCCTTTATAGTTACATTCATCGGGTCAGACTGAGCTAGGTGAATAGCCACCATACAAGAAGAGGGTCTTTCAGCGCCCTCATGAAAGAATTCACCTCATTTCTCAGGGCTATGAGTGAATGAAAATAAGAAATTACAATGGAAATCACACTGCAATCTTCACTCGAGGCTAGGTTACAATGAAGACTCTAATAATACATAATAAATATGCAGCAAACCATGCCCGTTAAAGGAGACGCTCCTGCTACTGGCACACAGTACACATCCATCACGGCTCGTTCAATAGGCCAACTGCTCCCCGTTGCAGGAGTAAGGCTACTCGCCAGGAATGACAGGCACAAGAATTTCCTGTGCCTGCTGAAAAAGGGAAGCAAAAGCGCCTTTCATGATACAGGCCCATATACACTTGCTTTGTATGCAGAACGGTCCTGTTCTACCACTGTCACCCTTGGCTTTTTGAAATGAATATTTATAGAGAAGCTTTTGGAACAACTTCATTTTAGACCCAGGCTGCAATCAAATAGGTTAGGTTTGCAGGGCCAACGACTGCAGAATGTTAGGGTGTCCAGGGCAATGGTGACAGAGAGGCAAGACGAATTCTAACCATCTTTTCAATGCAGTACTTTAAAATAATATTTTATTAATTCAGGCCACATACAGATTTCTTGAGGCAGAGGGAATTTGCATTTTAACTAATTCACTTTGTGATAAAGATCAGAAATTGAAGAGTGTGCCTCCATTAGTGATGAAAAAGCCTAGAGAAATTCCTGTCCACTGGATTTTGGGGTGGCACAGCACCTCAGGTCTGGGATTGTCATGTACTGTCAGCAGCACACTGTGAAGCACACAACATATGGCATCCTCAAGGATGCCCTAACCATTTTTTTTTAATTTATTTTATTTATTTATGATAGTCACATATAGAGAGAGAGAGGCAGAGACATAGGCAGAGGGAGAAGCAGGCTCCATGCACCAGGAGCCTGACGTGGGATTCGATCCCGGGTCTCCAGGATCGCGCCCTGGGCCAAAGGCAGGCGCCAAACCGCTGTGCCACCCAGGGATCCCACCTAACCATTTTTTTTAACGTGTGAGTCAGTCACCCTAGCTCTTCTGTGGGATAATTCAAACAGCTGATCCCAACCAACTTGAAGGTGGGAAAAGCTCTTTGTCTTACTTTCGATTTCTATCACACCGGCCTGTGTAGGGTTGCAGCATTTTGTCTGTGGCTAATTTAATAGTACCTAGCTAATTGGCCTCACTACATCTGAAATCAAGAAGGGAACAATTTGTTCTGTCCACATCAGAACCAAACAGGCCAAGTTATACTTTTATGTAACCCTAAATTAACTTTTATTGGATGGTATCTTAAATGAAAATAAATGGCAAATTTGCTTTTATTTCACTAACATTGAGAGATATGGGGAATGTCATCAATTCAAGACCAGCTCTGTTCAGAGAAAGAGAAAAATTGAATGAGTCTTTAAACAGTTTTAGTCTTAGTCAAAATCTTGTAACCCAATTAATCTATAATATTTTCCTTCAATCTATTTTTTTTTGTTTTGTTTTGACCAGAACAGGAGGATGTCTATTGTAATTTTACTAACTATGATACTCTGGACACTTAATATAGAGCAAGGTCATGAATATCAGACTTCTTTGAGTTCTTATCTTTCATGGTTCAGAGACCTCATCTCTTCTTTGATCATCAGGGTTGCTCCCAAATTGAATCTGTTTTTCTCTCCCTTCTCTCTGCAGCCAACTATTGCATTCTGGACCAAGAGATTAATGGAATCATGGTTAGAGTGAAAAAGAACCTAGTGAACCAAAGGATGATAAATGAGTAAATAAATTTCAAAGAAAAAAATTTAAAGAGAGAAAAAATTGTGCCTGAAAAGGAAGATGAATAGAAACATAGATCTGGCAATCAAATTTGAGCATCATATACACTTATGGATAATATAAAAAAGAAAAGAAAAGAAAACCTTCCAAAGAGATAGTTTAATCCCAAAGAGAATCTTTCAAACAGAAAATCTTTCACAGTATTTTATTGACACAATTTTCAAGTTTTCATTGAATTGCAATTAAAATGCTAAACAAATTTTAGGTGAGACTTAAAGGAAGTATGAGTTGAGTCAGGTATGGCAAAGACAATGGAATTCAGAAATGAGTAACATCCCTCTCTTTCTAAACAAGGGCTGCTGTTTCATTAAGGCGTCTTCATCAAATAACGAATAAATGATATGATAGAGTGACCACCAAAGAGAAAACCATGACACTCTTCTTCATTAACTAGCTGCTTCCAAAAAAGGTACGTGCTGACCACGTGTTTTCCAGATTCCAGGGGCTGTCCCAGATTATTGGATGGTCAGTAGACCCAGTGTACCAACATGACTTCTCGGGGTTTTATGTGACATTACCAACTATCCAGCCACCCTGGTCCAATTAAGGGGAAAAGACAAAAACAATGGAGTCTGTGTCTTGTTTTACTGTCTTGGCCTTATGCAGGGCAAGTTTCCCTGTGTTCCTAGCCACTATGTCCTCCACCCTATGCCTCAACAGCCATATCCCAGCTCTCAGAAAAGCAAGAGGGAGGCATCTGCTCCAGCTGAGAAGTAAAGAGAAACTTGTAAGAGAAGAGATGGCAAGGCAGCACAGAGAAATTGTAATGACTAAGTAGAAAGAAAGGTAAGGGGGGGGGGGGAGCAAAAGGAAAGGAAAGAGAATTAAAAGGATGCCTAGCCACAGAATAATTAGCAAAAAGTGGCTCACCAGGTCCAGGCCAAAGGTTTTTGAACCTAAGAACAAAATGCAACAGTAAGTTGCCATCACTGAGATTGTCATAGACACTGGAGCCCAAACTTTCCTTAAGCAGCTAGCTTAGACCAGGAGCTTCCAGACTGAACACATCCAGAAACATCATCCTTGGGACTAAAGCTAATGGCCAAAGACTTCCACTAATGCTCCTTGTTGCGATTCATGGGAGAGTGACACTACCAACTGTGCTCAAATGTTCTACTTCATCACACTACAGGTGTAGTACTTACTAAAAGAGATAGCATTAGATGTGAAAACAGAGGGCTATTTTTCTTTAGGTTGAACGAGTGCAAGGTATTGCTATCACAATATTTAATAAGATGACTGTCATTTTCCTGAGTTGATTTATTAAGAAATATGCAATCAATATTTGAAAGCAGCTGTCACTAAAAAAATCTTGCTCTGAAGAAAAGAGTGATCTTGGCAAAATGCAAATTGTATTGAAATCCATCCCTCTCCACTTCTACTAGCAATTCCCTGCTTATCCTTCATTGGTCTTCCATCATACCTAGGAAAGAGAAAGTTCCTAAGGCTCTCCACCAGACCCCTGTCTTCTCCTACAGTCCCTTCTTGAGCCCTTTCTTAGCCAACAGGGCTGAAAGGGTAGTTGGTTCTTCACTCCTCTCTTAACTGTTGGTCAGTTAATCCTTACTCTTCCCTAAGTGTTTAGTTCCATAGCCACTTTCTCAGAAAAGCTTTCCTTGAATTCCCTAATGGAGACAATCCTACTGGTACCCTTCTCTCCCTGCTACAATCAACACAATATATTTGACATTTCAATGATGTTTGTCTCCCTCAGAAGACTCAAAGATTCAGGAGAGTAGTGATCATGTCAGTTTTATTCACCATTTGTCTCAACACCAAGAATAGTGTCTGACAGTAGATTTTCAATAATGAATGAATGAATGAATGAATGAATGAATGAATGAAAATAGATCCATTATCAGAAAGTTATCCATCATGGTTCATCTGAAAGAAAGAAAGAAACAAGCAAACAAAAACAAAACAAAACAAGTGTTTGGATTATAGCTCCTCACCAAACATTGATTCATTGATTAATTTATCCCATAGGCATTTATTGTGCTTCCTGCTAAGTAGACCAGATACAAAAATAAAGCATAATTCCTGCCCTCAGAATAGTTATTCTTTAAATCTGCAAAATGCCACATTGTAAATACTTTCTGTTTAATAATCCAGGCCATCTTGGTTGCAACTACTCAACTCTATAGTACAAAAGAACCTATCAGCATATGTAAATGAATGAATGTGGATGTGTTCCAATAAAACTTTCTTTATAAAAACAAGTTGCTGGTTGTTTTGGCTGTAGTTGGTTGGGTGACTATAATTTGCTATTCCCTGCTCTAGAGGAAGTAACAAGACATATGTGTGTGTATATGTATATTTACTTAATTATATTTAAATATAATCAATATTTTAATATTAATATTTAATAAAACAATATTTTAATTCACAATAAATATTCTGACTCTGTAGTCAAATGATGGGTCGCTACAATGGACCCTGCCCTGGGCTAGAATTTTTTTGTCACACAAGATGAAGGCTAGCCATGCTCTAGGGGAAGCTCATCGTATAATGAAAGAGACTCTCATGTCCCTTCCTTTTAATAAAACTGCTTGAAAAGGATGCAAGAGGAAATTCTCTACACAGTAAAAACAAAGTTTTTTAAAAGCTCAGAGGAGACAGGGATGCAGGTTTTGGTCTCCTGACAATTCATCACTGCTAAAAAGCACACTGAAAGCCATGCCTGAGAAAGAGAATCTGAATGTCTTAGGTTGGGTGGATGCCAGGGATAGGGGCAGGGAGTAGGGGTTATACAAGAGCCCATGAGTATAGCTAGATAGAAGGTTCTATGGTGGCTACTGAAATGGGGAGGAGAAAACAGATCCCAGGACACTGCAGAGGTTTCATCTGTGAGATCGATCTTCTAATTGGTTTATACTGCAATGATATGGCAGGACTGTCCTTTAACTTACAGAGATAGCACCACACATGTGCAGTCAGAAAATGAGTTCAGGGTTGTTTACCCACCAATGGGGATAACAGGGGCCCTGAGACATTAAAACTCCATCTACCAAGTTTTCCTATGACCTACACACATTTATCAATAAAGGACCAAGGTTAGGAACACTGGGAACAGTTGAGAAACCTAGTTTGCTTGAGTTTATGCTCTTAGGCTAACTAGCCTACCATCGCAGCACCATTGATGGATAAGGCCTCTTCTATATAAGATTCCATCTCACCTTTGATTCCCAGTCTAACAGGAACCATATCTTGGTCACTGACTTTAAAAGCCAAGTCTTCACGTAGAAGACCCAGTTCTAAGCTTACTAATAAGAACCTGATTTGCAACTTGTTTCTCCCAGGGTCAGGGAGCTCTACTCTGGGGATGTTGGATTATTGACTTGAGAGGCCTAAGAAAGAACTCATTGGTACTCCAGAATGCACCTGCTTCAAGGAAGGGATCCAACAGCTCCAGCATTCATCTCCTCTGACACCCTCTGCTGGAAGTGCTAATGAGCAATTGAAAACCTGGATGAGAAGGCAGGCAGGCAGGCCCCAGGGGAGTCAGAGAACCAAGGGGGGCTGGTGGAAAGTACCACTGACTAATCATCCCCTGACTCATCCAGATCTCTTGGACCATCTTTCACATCTCAGTTGTTTCACAGAGCTCTGTGGGAACCTTCATCAAGGCTGCTCCATCTTAGAGCCTACTTCCTGCTCCCTGGCAGGCTGTTCTTCAGAGCCTCACCATCACTGACAAAGGGGCTGGGCCCAGGGGCTCTGAGCTCCAATTCCAGCCCCACTGAGTAAGTTACAACAGGTTATTTTCTCTCTTGAAACTGCCTCTCACCCTCAGAGTCTCACAGGAGGGGGGTAGCATCATTCATCAGCCTTAAGCATAATTTTATAGGCACAATCTCTGATTAACATTAGAGAAATCACACATTAAACTGGAGGAGTATTCCTTTCTGTAATTGTGAACAAAATAAAGGGTATGGAGGTCGAATCCCTGGGTTCTGATCCCACCCTCTCGCCCCAGCTGAAGGTCCGACATGGGACAAGTCATTCAACTACAACACGGATTTGTATGTTAGCTCTGAGATAGGAATAGCATCCAGTCCTTTTTCCATATGGAAAAGGACTTTGGAAATGATAAAACTCTTCTGGCTCTTATGAGAGAAGGCATGGCTTACAGAAGATAACACAGAATACGGAGCAAGATTCAAATCCACGCTCTACTCCTAAGGGAAATACTTAAATGACTTCTTAGAAGCTTTGTTTCTTCCTCTGCATATTGTGGGGAGCATCCCCTCCAGAGACAGTTAGGAAAATGCAGTGCCATAATGTACAGAGAGGGTCTTGTAAACTGTGAAGCCCTAGACCAGATGTGAGTTGCTGCTGTTCCCATGACAGTATTTGATAAATTACTAGCCAAGTTCTGCGTATCTGCGCAGTATCTGAGTTTTGAGAAAAGTACAGAAAGAACATAAAAAGGAAACAGAGACAGCAGTACTAGATGCTAGGGAGATTATGAAGATTATATTTCTCTATGCCAGTAAATTAATTCTTAATGGAGAGCTCCCAAGGAGAGAAATAGGCTAAACCTGAGAGGCCAACCATAGCGCTTTCCAAAGAGAAAGCCATTTTCCTCAGATCAAGTCTGAACTTTGCCAGGCATGGTTCGTTGGATATTTGAGCCTTGATGAGTCTCTGGTCCCAGTGTATGGCTGTAATTTGCCTCAAAACTGTCCCCCACCCCATCCCCCAAAAAACTCACTTTTTTTTCCCATTTTTTCTGTTGGCAACATAAGGACTCTGAAACTCCAAGAGTTGTGATTGCTTTTGTACAACATTCTACAGACACTAGAACTAAGCCAGATAATGAAGAAAGAATGTAATTGTTGGGAGTTAGGTCAACTTTAATTCCAGGCCACTGAGAACTTGCACAACCATGAGCACACTGCTCAACCTCTCTGTGCTTTTCCCTCAACTATACAATAAAGACTGTGATATGTCCACTCCTCATAGGTCTGCAGTGAGGGTCATCATGTCAGCCAAACCCTCAGTAGAGTGCTAATCAGTCTTGGCAAAAAGGGGTCCCCTCAAAAGAGTTATTTACTGGATGAAATTAAGGATAGGGATCAGAAAAAAGTCTTTATGTAACTCTAAATAACAAGTATTATTAGTGGTTTATGGATTAATAATTTATAGATATGAACAGATTTTACAGCTAAATTCTTATTTGGTTTCCTTTTCCTTCTCTTTTAAGACCTCAGATACATAAAGTTTATTTAACTATACTCATCCCTCCTCACCTCTATGCTAACAGACTCAATATATATCCTTTCATTTTACCTTTCACACGTGTGCCCAAACTAGAGAGAGACTGAGATTGAGCTTTTCAATTGTTTGCCTTCATTTTACTTATTGATTCCCCTACTGACAGACACTCCAACCCCTACAGGGCTTGATAGTCCACAAACATCATTGCATTGAACCTCCATGTGGCCCTGAGCCAGCCTGTCAGAAGTCCATTCTCAAGAGCTGGATTCCAGGTTATGAGACACGCACACCCTATTTCACATTCTCATCTAGAATGGCTGTTCTAATTATGCTTCACTCTGAAGTGCCTGAAAGGTGCCTGCATCCTTACAACTTTGCCAGCACTTGATATGATTTGACTAATTTTTGCACATTTATTGGGTCTGAGGTAGTATCTCAGTGTAGTTTGCATTTCTGTTTACTAGCAAGGTTGAATACTTTGTCATTTATTTATTAGTCAATCAGATTTCTACTTTGGAAGTTACCTATTTATCCCCATTTTTCATTTTTCTAATTTTTTTTTATCACTGATTTACCATAATTTCTTGCCTAATTCTAGATAATTAACCCCCTGTTGTTTTTAGACAGCACAGATACCTCTTCAATTGTCAACTTTGTCCATATGTCCTGGGGTAAGCAGAAATGTTTGGTTTTGATAGAGTCAAATCCATCAGTATTAGGATTTTTGCTTAGGGTTCTTGTTTAAGAATCCCCTGCTTATCCTGAGATCACAAAAAATAACCCTTTACTTTCTTCCAGAACCCTGAACCAACAGTAAGTGACACTTAACTGCTGTATGAGCTGCCAGCCTCTCCTCTTAACTTTTTATGTCCTATAATGTGAATGCTTCTATTTTCCTTTTCTATTTCCTATTATTGGGCACTGCCCTATCTTTTTCCCCTACTGTTTCAATTCTTGTTCTTGACTGTTTTCACAAGACAGTGGATAAATATATTTATATATTATTGGCTGATTAGATTTAAGTTCATAACAGTTCTCAAGGATGTCTTTAGTTTGAACAGAGCACATTTTAATGAAGTACTCCAACACACAGAAGAGTGTGGTATTGAAAAAACAAAACAAAACAAAAACAAAAAGAGGGGGTGGGTGTGAGGGTATAGAGCTATTTAGGCAGACCTAAGTTTGAATCCTGGCTTTGCCTATTACTTTGTAATGTTAATCAACTCACTTAACTCTTCTGTTGGAAATAGTAATAGCTGCTATATAAAATATCTTGGTTAGAAATAATAATGGAAATAATGACTACTACGTAGGATCTACTGGCTGGAAAAGGTTAGATTATACTAAGGCTGTAAATGAATGCTGAAATATCAAAGGCTTAACAAAGCAAAGGTTTCTTTCTCTCTCATGGAGAAACATGTCCAACATGGGTTAGCTACACGTGGTTGCTCATGTTGATAGACTCTGGCCAATAGAAGCTCCTTGTCTACAATGTTATTGATCACAGAGCAGGATGTAGAAGATGCTGGGGTTCACCTCCCAGATTTTTCACTCAGGATAGAGGTGCTCACTCCCCCAGAGTAGCCTGGTATATTGACTGCTGTCAACTTAGACCTGAAAGCTTCCATAGCCCTCAGTGAAAGAGAGATGCAACTCCCAAAGCCTGGCCCTTCCCTGGGGCAGCCTGCATGGATAATGACCACCAATTTAGGTTATAAGGGCCCAGGCTCTTTTCCTCAAATGAGGGCAACTCTCAGGGCCATATGGAGCTCCATAAAGGATTGGCCAAGTCTTCTACTGCAACTTCATCTTCTCTTCTAATCCTGTTTCCCTTACTCCTTCCCTGGGATGGTCCCTGAGACCACCCACCAATAAAATGGCTGTATGCAAATCCCTGTCTCAGAGTCAGTCTCCTGGGAAATGAGACCTAAGAGTTCGGTACTGGGAGGGATCCTAGAAAGCTGACTTTGACATGGGACTTGGGAGAACGATCGCCTGCGGCAGGAAAGCCCCATCATTTCTAGACTGATAACCCTGGGCATGCTGTAGTGTATATGAAACTTTCATTGATGGTGAAACAGAATGGGATGGTAGTGGAAGAAAAATCCACTGGCAGATGCACTATCTAAGGAGTCTAAGAGGTTTGGGGAAAGACTTTGGAACTGAATGGCTCTTACTGGGTAATATCAATACAATGGAAAAAGACAATGGAAGTTGAGAATAGTTTATCTCAAATTGAAGGTGAATTGTCAAAGCCAGAGAGCTTCCTTGAAAGCACCAGAAAAGGCTCTTGTCTCCTACAGCCATAGGCAGAAAGGAGCTGAGGATCAAGCCAGGCCAGGATGATGAGATAAGAGCACTCATAAAGGTTGAATTCTCAACCCTAGCAAGTCTCTGATAACATGGTCAGGGACTTAATTGGGAAGAAGTGGGACCCAAAACCTGGGATGGAGACATTTGGATAGGTGCACTTGAAAACCTTGAGTTGTCAGATTTCCCTAAACCTCTTGAGCCTGCAGAAATGCCCAGAAATGATGTCTTCGCTAGAGCAGGTCAACAAAGCTTCGGATGCATTCTTTCCAATCCTATCAGGAAGCAAGACCTGAAACAGTCTTCAATTTACATGGGGCAAGAAAACAATATATGTTTATGATCTTATCTCCCCCACCCTCTGTTATTAAACAGTCTGAAGGGGCTTGGACCATCTAGACATTCTTTAGAATATGATATTGGTCAATTACATCAATGACATTATGTTAATTGGTTATGATGATCAAAATATGGCAAGTTGAGGAGGTATTAGAAACTATGAGGATTCAAGGGTTCCCTCCTTAATGAAAAATTTAAGAGCCTAGGGGCCCGGAACATGCCAAGACATCCCCTTCAAAATAAAGGACAAGTTATGGCATATCATACCTTCACCCATAAGAAGGAAGCATTTTGGAGATGGATCACCTGAATGCCTACTGTCAAGGAAAACCCTAGGAAAACCTTAGGGTGTAGGGTTCTAGAGGCAACATAACCTATGCTTAGATATTCTGCTCCAACCCACTCACCAAATGACATGGAAGACTGTCCAAGCTGATCTGAGCTGCAGTGCAAGGAGTCATATAACCTGCTGCTTGGGTCATACAACCTGCCAGACCTCGTGGTAACAGAGATACCTGTGGTGGAGAAAAATGCCGTGTAGAGTGTGTAGTAAAGAAATTAACCCTGTACAAAGAGAGGTTTGGCCTTTGCCTTTGCCTCCTGGAAGGTAATCTCTGTTTGCCTGGGGGCCTTGGACCCATAGATAGTACCAACTGATTTTAAGTGAGGGCTTTGAGTCATGTGGTATCAGTTGATCTGGAGACAAATCAAGTATGTGGACAATCAATCAATCTTGTCTTTCTAATGGATCCCAATAAAAACTCAAAATACCAAGATTTAAATGACTTTCCCAATTGGCAATACTGTGTGTGTACTGTTACATATCAGTGCTGGGAAAGTAATGCATCCAGTCTCCTCAGAATGAGAACAAACTAAGTTTCACATTTGGTAGTTCCCCAAACTCTGTCCTATGTACTTTTTCCCTTGGCTGATTTTAATCTGTATTTTTCTCTATAAAAAGCCATAACTATGAGTATAATAGCTTTCAGTAAGTTCTGTAAGTCCTTCTCACAAATTATCAAAACTGAGCATGGTTTCAGAATTGCACCCCAACCCCAAAAGAGACATTAAGTTGAAGTCAAAAGTGAGGATAGTTTTGTGGGTGGGCTATTCCCTCTAACTTTGTAGTAGGCCTAAACTCCTCACAAGGAGCCATGGGACAAGGCCCAATGGGAGAACCACAATGTAGACCCTGTAGGATTCAGGAGCAAGGCTGTGAAATCTGTATCAGAGAATTAGACACTATTCAAAAATAGTTCTTGGCATGTTACTGGGTCTTAGAGATGAGTATCTAAACACAGGAATCATGTGTCTATGTATCTACAACTGCCAATCATGTCTTGTCCATACAATCATAAGTTTAAACAGCCTAATAATGATCCATCACAAGACAGAAATAGTACATTAGGGGTCAGTCATAAGAAGGGTCACAGAGCACAAGTGAGCTGTACTAGCAAGTGGTCCAGACTCCCATGTCACTACTATTGCACCATTACCTCCCGTCACACCAATAGTCCCATAGTGGGGTCTCTTATAACTAGCTGGTAGTAAAAGAAAAATGATAGAGCTCGGTTTACAAATGAGTTTTCACTTCTGTAAATACAAGCCAAAAATACACTTCCGCTGTCCTGAAAGACAATAGTGAGAGAAAAATCCTCTCATTGGACAAAACTTTGGGTGGCCTATCAGGCCATCTGCTTTGTGTGATAAAAGCATGTATAGACACTTGGACAGCTGTGAATGGTTACATTGGTTGGTTAGGGACCTGGAAGTAAAAAGATTGGAAGGTCAAGGAAAAAAAGTCTTGAAAAAAGTCTTATACATGGACCTTTGGGGACATACACAATATAAAAGGCATTTATTGAGCCACCACCTGGCAAGAGAGAGAAATAAAGAGCTAGGATGACAGAGTGGGGATAAAAATCAGAGAGGAATTTGGGGGCGCCTGGGTGGCTGAGTCGGTTAAGTGTCTGCCTCTTGATGTTGGCTCAGGTCATGATCTCAGGGTTGTGAGATCAGAGCCCTCCGTCGGGCTCCACGCTCAGCAGGGAATCTGCTTAAGATTCTTTCCCTCTCCGTCTGCTCCTCCCCCGACTCATGCACACTCTCGCACTCAAAAATAAATACATAAATTCTTTTTTTTTTTAATTTTTTAATTTTTTTTTATTTTTGATTTTTTAAATTTATTTATGATAGTCACACACACACAGAGAGAGAGAGAGAGAGGCAGAGACATAGGCAGAGGGAGAAGCAGGCTCCATGCACCGGGAGCCCGATGTGGGATTCGATCCTGGGTCTCCAGGATCGCGCCCTGGGCCAAAGGCAGGCGCCAAACTGCTGCGCCACCCAGGGATCCCTAAATACATAAATTCTAAAAAAAAAAAAAAAAGTCAGAAAGATTTGGAGATACTATACTGTTGGCTTTGAAGATGGAGGAAGGGGCCATCAGCCAAGGCATGCAGGCAGCCTCCAGATGCTGGAAAAGGCAAGGAAATCGATATTTCCTAGTGCTTAACAGAAATTTCCATCAAGGCAAATGAACTCTTCATTTGCATAGCATCACTAGCATGTAGCATGAGGCTTTGCACAAAGTAGACACTTTATAAATATTAATGGATGAGTGAATGAATCACTGAATTAACTCTTCACATTCATGATTCTCTGCAATGGTGAATTACGCATGAGCTCTACTCTGTCTTTGGAATGACTTTCCACCATCTTGATAAATCTACAAAAGTTCAACCCATCCAAAGTACAGTTATCTCTACTGCAAAATCCTCCTACTCCTCAACATGGTTATGTTCCGAATGTACCTCCTTTACTGTTTGTACATACCTCCTCTGCAGCATTTACTATAGCAAACTGTATTTATTTATATACATGTATATCTCTTAAGATTGTGAGTAGCTTAGAGAAAGAGGGTGATGAATTATTTATCCAAACATCCCCTAGAGTCTTAGTATCATGCCTAGCACATAATAAATTGTTGAACATTTGTTGAATGAATAAGTGAACGAAGAATGAAGGAGAGACAATTTCAAGTCTATGCAGAATGATTTCAAAACCCAGGGGAGGAAATCTATATAAACCAGATAAAGAAGGGATTTCCCTGAGAACCTGGGACAAGATTTGGATTTCTGGGGCTAGCCGGAGGAAGGTCAGAGAGGCATCTTTACAGTAGCCTAAAAACCCAAGAGACTAATGTCTAAGTGTAGAAATGACAACTTGAGCCTGACTGGTCTATCTTTGGACCATGAGATTTAGAAAGGAACCATGGATTGCATCAAACCTTACAAAGTTCCCTGGCCTCAGCCTTCTGGCCTCAGACCTGAGCAGTGGTCACTCTAAAGACAGGGAAACACAGACTCTAAAACCAGGCTGCCTGCGTTAAAATCTCAGCTTTGCTACATACTAGTTGTGACCTGGTGCTCAGCATTCACATTTTCTATACCTCAATTTCCTCCCTGTATATGGAAATAATAATAGTATGTATAATATAATACTATAGTATATAATTAATTATTAACTTTATATAATTATAATATATAATATATAATTATTAATCATAACCTAAAAACACCCTACACGATTTTGTATATCCTATAATTAAAATTATACTATAAACATAAATATAAATATTCTATTATATAATACATATAGTGTAGTATGTACATTTATTATATATAATATATATTATATAGTACATATATGTAGCATATATATGTAGTGTATATATATTATATATATTTAAACTTCAAAAAATCCTACACATATATTATATATACTATAATTATATCATTATAATATAAATATAATTGTTGCATATGTATAATATATGTATAGGGTGGGTTGGGGTTTTTTTAGGTTTAAATATGTCCTGTGTTTAGAATACCATCTGGCACATTACAAGCGAACAGCCAGGATTAGTTATATATATAAAAATTTAGACTATTATTTGGAATCATCTTAGAAAGGCTCTCAGGACTTCTGAATACTATCTAAAAAACACAGAAATGCTGACTTGGACTGTTACAGAACTTGGTAAAATTTCTGCAAATTTTTAATTTTTGCTAACTTTTTTATATAGTCCCACAGAGGTCAGCAGTAAAGTCTCCAAATAATCTCTATCAGTTTTTTTTGGGGGGGGGTGGACATTAATAAAAGAGAGGGGCTAACAAGAATGATTTGGCTACCAAATCTGTTTTGGAAGAACAGCACCCTAATGTAAAGCAGATGCTGGCATTTGGAATAAGAAAGGGAACTCCCCAGGTCATGGAGACAGGCACAAAGGAAACAAGGGACACCACAGGATAGAGAAGTGGCTCCACAACTTTAATCTGCAGTCACATGGCTCCCTGAAAATGTCCAAAATTAACCTCATCTCTGCCTCCAAATGTCCCATATCTGGCAGGCAGTGTATCACGTGAATAAACTTGAAGTTGTTTTGTTATATTTTATCCTTCTCTTTTATCTCTCATATCAAGTCTGTCACCAAATGTTACCTATATTTTCTATTTCTGATTTCTTCCCATTTTATTTTTGAAATATAAAATATAAAACTGTATATGTCCAGTTTAAAGGATAACAGCAAACAAGCACCCATTTATTCCTCCATCCAGGCTAAAAAACAGAATATCGGGCAGGGCTTTTAAGGTTCTTTATGGGCTCCATCTAGGTAATTCTATCCTTTGTTGCTTCACTAGTTTCCACAGATTTACCTTCACTCCTGTAATTCCACTGTTGTCACCAGACTATCATCACCTCATGCCAAGATCAAAGTTGTAACTACTTCATTCATTCACTCAAAATATTATCAGCCCCTCCTTCTAGATGAGCAGTATGCTGGACCTTATTGAAATCAACAGTGGAGCCCTCTGCCAGGAGCTTATAGTTGACGGAATAGATAGACCAGAGATGGTCTACATACCAAATGTTATGAACACATGACAGAATTAACAGAGGTGCTTTGATGGCTGGGAGAATCCTGGTTCATCTCCCTGTCTCCTCTTTCGAACTCTCCTGCACTCCATTTTTATTATATTATATATGTAGTCTAGGATTAACAAGAATTTCCCTCTGCCTAGTTTTATAACCTTCCAAAATCTGACACAAAGGAACACACATCAGGCATAGACCTGACTCTAAGCTCTACCCCTTACAAGCTGTGTCACCTGAGAGAGTCTACTTAACTTCTCTGAGCTTCAGGATCCTCATCAGTAAAATGAGAATCTTCGTAACATTTCCTGCTGAGTTATTGTAGGTATTAATATCATGATGAACATCAGAGTATTTTGCCAGCAAAAACACTATGCAAATGTATGAGATATTCTCTTTCCCCTCCTCTTGTCCTTGTTGAAATTTATCCACCATTTAAGATTCAACAGTTATGTCTTCTACAGACCCTGAAGTTTCTAGTCAATCTCTCTGACCCTTGACTCCTCTAGTTATTCTGGTCACCACCACATATTTTGGGCTGTGATGACTTTGCAGCAGTGAGTTTAATTTCTCAAATCAGACTCTGAGCATTTTGAAGGTAAGATATGTCTCACATTTTCCTAGTGTTCTCTGAGGACCCAACACTCTGCTTGACGTCATTTAGAACATCTTCACATATTCATTGCTTATTAAGCATCATATGACTAGCACAGTGTTAGAATTCAATTATAGAAACTCTGTTTTGATGATATTTCTATATATTTCCGCCAGAAATTTGTAATGAAATTGAAATGATTGCAAATACCAATAAGATCTAAACACCTAATGTGTTGTTAAACTGATGTCAAATGAGGAATTGGGAGTTCCAGATTTTGACTTACATTCCCTATCACTGACTGCATTCCCTCAGACAAACATGGCCAGATGCTTCAGTCTTGACACATGCAAAATGAAGTCATTAACTGCTGCCCATCAATTCTGAAAAAAAACTGTCAACATATTCTATAGAAGTCTTTGGAATGCCATGATCTCCTAGAAATAAATAAAGTAAGAAAACATTGGTCTGGGAAGACTTTTTGTTGGATATGACACCAAAGCAAGGGCAACAAAAGCAAAAATAGATAGCAAAACCAGACAAGAGCGATTTCATCAAGCTAAAAAGAGTCAGCACCATAAAGGAAACCACGACCAGAGTGAAAATGCAAACTACAGGATGACAGAAAATATTTCCAAACCAAAGAGCCTCAATAAACATTTCTCAAAAGAAGACAAACAAAAGCCAACAGATACATGAAAAGATAGTCAACTCTACTTAACAGCAGGGATAAGTAGACGCATATCAAGACCTCAGTGAAATACTACCTCACACTTGTCAGAAGGGCCATCACCAAAAAGACAAAAGATACCCAGTTTTGACAAAAATGTGGAGTAAAGGCAACACCTATATACTATTTATGGAGATGTAAATTGGTACAGTTATTATGAAAAACCATATGGAGCTTCCTCAAAAAATTAAAAATAGAACTGCCATATGATCCAGTAACCCCACTTCTTGTTATAGATCAAGAGAAATGAAATTAGTATCTCAAAGAGGTATCTGCATTCCCCTGGTCATTGCAGCATTATTCACAATAGCCAAGATATGGAAACAATTCAGATGTCCACTGACAGAAGAGAATGTGTAAGAGAATCTTATTGTTGGTAATAAAAAAAGAAGAAGAAAAATGAAGTCTTGCCTTTAAGACAACATGGATGAACCTAGAGGACATTATTCTAAGGGAAGGAAGCCAGATAGGCCAATACTGCCTGACGTCATTTATGTGTGGAATCTAAAACAGTTGAACTTATAGTAACAGAGTAGAATGCTGATTACCAGGTGTTGGTGGAAAGGGAAGATGGAGAGATATTGGTCAAAGGGTACAATGTTTCAATTATACAAGATAAATAAGTTCTGGAAGTCTAACAGACAGTAGTGTGACTATAGTTAGCAATACTGTAGCCTATACCTTAAATATGCTAAAAGGATTGATCTTAAGTGTAACCATCACCACCACAGAAAGGGTAACTATGTGTGGTGATAGATATATTAGCCTGATGATAGTTGTCACTTCACAACGTAGACAATATCAAAACATCAAGCTCTGTACCTTAAATATATACTAACATTATTTGTCAATTATACCTTGATAAAGCTAAAAAAAAGGAGTCAGATATGTTCAAGATATCCTTACAATTGTTACTGTTTCTGCATTACCCCAAATTAGCTGCAGATATCATCATAGAAATCCATCAACTCCATGGATAAGGTGAATTCTTAAATCTGTTTTTATTTAGTCTAATTCAGTCAAAACAAGAGAAAAAGTTGGGGAGACACATATGGAATTGGGAAGGGGGTAGGGAATGCCGTTAGGACTAAGAAAACCTCGTTTTTTTTTAAAGATTTTATTTTACTTATTCATGAGAGACACAGAGAGAGAGGCAGAGACACAGGCAGAGGGAGAAGCAGGCTCTATGCAGGGAGCCCGATGTGGGACTCGATCCCAGGACCCCGGGACCACACCCTGGGCTGAAGACAGATGTTCAACCACTGAGCCATGCAGGTTCCCCAGGACAAAGAAACCTTTTAAATCTCCCATAGAAGGCCTCATTTTCTCCAATCCAAATTCCTCCTTATGTCCCCTCAATAGTCAAGCTTCAAAGTGAGAAAGAACAAATCTCCAAATGCCAGGAAAATTACAATTCCTTTCTCATCATTTTCCTTTGATTTTGTGATAGGCAGTTGATAACGTAAACTAGAACCTATAAATCAGAGTCAGAATACTGACTTTTCATATTTTTCAGCTGTTCTTCTTTTAGTATCCAGAGTTTGTCTATATTTTGAGCAGTTCACCTTGACTCCTGGTGTAAGTCCAACAATGCACGAATTATTGTTAAAGGTAAATAAATAAAACACTGTCATTAATTAATGGGACTTACCATTTCTTAAAGGGAAGGTGCAGAGTGGAGCAGGAAAAGGATAAGATTTAGAACCAGAAAGACCCAATTTGAAATCCATTTACTTATCATCTAGATCATGGGCAAGTTACCTTCTCCAGGACTCAATGTTTCCATCTATAAAATTTACCTTACAAGACAGATGTAAGACTTAAGAGTGAATGTCAGTAAAAAAAATCCATCACAGTATTTTCTCTAAATAGTTACACAATCGATGTTAAACACCTAGAATGCAATGCTAGCAGTTTACATTACACTATCTTTAATCCAGTTTTCTATACTTCTATTTTAAGTGGTACCAGTGACTGAGGGGATGGAGAGGTGATCAGAATATTCCCCCTCCTGGGAAAGGAGGAAAACAGTAGTGCTTAAAAAATCATATTCAATATTACCATTATTTTGAATTGGATTATGCGGATTATTAGGGACATGTTTCCAGGTTTCTCTGCAGGAGCCAGGGAATAACGTCCTAGTAGTTTAGATTTTGGTTCAGGTGGGTTGTGGGTTTTGTTGTTTTTGTCACTGTTGTTTTAATGAATGCTAGCGCTGATCATTGTCACCACAGAATAACTTCCAAGCAGACATACTTTTAACAACCAGCATTAACCGTGGGTATAGATTTCCTGGTTGTGTCTGTGCTGCTGCTGCTTGTAACGCTGGAGTTCATAAAGGTGAAGAGCATCTGACAGCATACTTCTGGCATTTGAAGATTTCATTTGACAGTATCGACTGCAGTGAACTCAACACCCACCAAACAACATTGATAAGAGTATCTCATGTGGTTTTTGAGAGGCAGTCTGATACAATGAAAAGAGATTTGGGCTCAAAATTCACAACAGCTGGTCCCACCCCTGATTCTACATTGGATTTGCTCTGTGACCTTGAGTATTTTATTAAAGCTCTTTGGCACTGGGCAGCATCTGTAAAATTGGGGCAGTATCATTGTAATACAGCTTCAACTCACAGTTCGGTGGCATGGCATTTCTATTACAATCTAGTGCGCACCAACAATGGGATAGAAGCTCTACTGAATGCAGAATAAATCTCTGGCTGACAAACTGAGCTGGGAAGGCAGGTCACACACCCAGAGGACCGATGGGGAAATAAACTCAGTGGAATCGCAATGAATTACAAAGAATTTTATAAATATAGTTTTAGATAGACTTGTATAATGATAATAATTAAGAGACAGGAGGATGTCGTACTCAAATCAGAATAGAAGGACAAGGAGATTGGGTACTATTGCTAGCCTCCATTTTAACATTTAAAGCTACAATTATGTTGCTTTTGCTGGACATCACAGCCAGGTCATTTGTATTTTCCTGTCTGATTGGCTGAACCCAGGCTCTGCCACATGGCTTTTGGCTGTAATGGTAGGTGCATCCCATGCTATCAAGACAAGTCACATATGCAAATAACCCTCAGATTCTGGCTCTTATCTGCTACAAACATAGTGGGGGGTGGGAGGAAGAGTGGTGGAGTGTCTGTTTATGAATTCAATGGCTTCGAGCCCAGGGAAATATGAGGATGGTTTATTGCCACAGTTACCACCTCCTGACAAATAGAAGAGAGGTTGTGACCATGACAAAGACAGCAAAGTTACTGCAATAAGCAAGGGTAGCTCCAAGAAATGACACTCAGTAGGAGCATGTGCTTGGAGAAGCACCTGGACAGGACCAGAGCATGGATGAGAATCTTGTCACTGTCTCTGTAAAATAAGAGAATAAAACGCCAAAATGCAAGCAAGGTGCAATGAGAGGATCCGATGTGAAAGTAAAGTATAGAACATGGTATCACTCCTCGCAATGGTGAATAGTCCAGATCAGTGCTGCTCAAAGTGTGCTCTTTACACTGTGTCACTACCAATATAGCAAGACGTGTACAAAAATTAAGGGTATTTAGAAACTCTCACAGCAGTTTCATAGAGTCATTATGTCTACTGAATCCAATACTAAAAAATCTAGGCTCAGATTTTGTTTTGTTTTGTTTTTTAATTTTATGTTTCTAGTACTTCATTTTTATTATACTTCACGGAAGAATTGGTTTAGGACAGATTTTGAAATTGTTAAAAACGGTTCTCTACCACATATAGCACATTGAGAAGAAACAGTCTACTTCACAGCCCACACTAGTCTGTTTTGGTTAAAGGGTTCTGCAAACACACATTCATCCAGGTATATGAGATCTCATTAAGCACCCCTTAAGCACCCAAGTATACGTTGGTAGCAGATACAGATATATGTCGGTAGGAAAGGAAGCAGATGCAGTGTCAGAGTACATACATCCAGAGAAGAGCCTGTAAGCAGAATGTCTGAGTTATTAAGCAGTAGATTTAGACGCAAGGTATGTATCAGTCTGGGTTTCATCAGGAAACAGAAATCACACAGCAATTTAAACAGGAGCAGTTTAATGTAGGGAATTATTGAACTATTAGAGGGTAGTAAATAAAGAGATGTGAAGAGCACTCTACAAGTACCCAAAGGCTAAGTGAGAGTACCTACACCTGAGGATCAGACCTCACTGGAGCAAATGGATAAGTGAGAAGTGTGCTGGGTTGGCTGAGCCCGAGCTGGACCACAGTGGCAGAGCACGCAGAAACCAGCCCACCGGGTACAGCTGAGTTAATGCTGGGGGAGGACACACAGAGGGATAGGCACAGGCCTCAAGTAGGCAGTGTCTGCATCTTGACGGGGTGGTAACCTGGGTCACCTGCACCACATCTGCAAGGTGGTCACCAAGCCGAGGCCAGGTCAGCGTGTTGGCCCAGAGATTGCACACTCTGAGCACATAGCTGACACAGAGCAGCACCAGAGTATGCACACACACACACACACACACACACACAGACACCACCACCATCACCACCACCATGCACATTCCCTTAGCCCTCGTGGACCAGGCAGGTCATAGGAACAGGAAGGAAAAGCCAGGAAGAGAAGCCCCCTCCTCCTCCTGCCATGCTCCTCTAGCATTCTCTATTGGTAATGGTTAGCACCATGCTCTCTATAAAAGACAAATGCTCAGTGTCCACTGTTGCAGGATTGGACTGAAGACTGAATTTGGAGCTGAGAGCTATACACTGATAACTAGCGCAAGGTTAGAAAGAACAATGCCACACCAGAGCTGAGAAAAAGTGACCCAGGAGGCAATTTCTCACAATAACTCAGTGAGTCTTATTATCCCCATGTTACAGATAAGGAAAATAAGGCACAGAGGGTTTAGTAACTTTCCTGAAGTCACATGGCTAGAAAGTGGGAAAGTAGAGGTTTTAACCCTGGAAATTAGGCTCTAGAATCTTTGATTTGTAACCACTATGTTATGATGCTCAAGGTTGTGGGATAATTAAGTAATGATAGCTAATGTTTATGGAGAATTTACTATATGTCCTACATTATGTTGAGTACTTTATATCCCTATTCTCTCTCTCTCTTTTTAAAGTTTTTATTTATTCATTCATAAGAGGCACACAGAGAGAGGCAGTGACACAGGCAGAGGGAGAAGCAGGTTCCCCACAAGGAGCCTGATATGAGACTTGATCCCAGGACCCCGGGATCATGACCTGAGCCAAAGGCAGATGCTCAACCACTGAGCCACCCAGGCGTCCCTATCTCTGTTCTCTTTAATCTCTCTCACATGCCTATGACACACTATGGCTAACCCCTCTCTTTTAGAGACAAGGAAATTAGAGCTTTTAGGGGTTTTATTACCTTGCCCAATGCTGCACAGCTTGTAAGTAGTTTTGTCTCCAGGTCTTCGGCTTCTAGCCTGAATACATACGTAACTATCTGGGTCTCTTTGTAGAAGGAGCCAGAGAGGAAAGAACACAGCAACCCAAATCATCAAAGGCAGCTTCAGGAGAGAGAGGCGGCCTATGCTGGACTTTAAGGTTTGGTAGGATTTGAATAAACAAAAGGTACAGAGGAGGTTTGCTTATTTGATGCACGCACAATTTTTAATAAATTTTTAGTGTACTTCCACACCTTTAAAAGTCTGGAGCTTTCACACAAAATCTGAATTTCGAGCTTCTAAAAATGTAGAGGATATGTCAACACTGAGTTACACAGCACCCATTCACTAGGGTCTAGTAGCAATAGGGCCCCTCAGATCTGCTGTGTCCTCACCAGTTTGCCACGCTCCCCGCCCCCCAACCATCCGCTGTCTCACACCCATCTGCTTCACTCATTTACATCACAGGGCTCCTGTGGGAAACTGAGACCACACGCAGAGGCAGAGATTCTTAGGCTGGGGAGAAAGCATGACGAAAGATAGGAAAGGAGAGATTATCATGTCACAGGCATGTGGGCACATACGTACATGTGTGTGTAGTCCAGCTAAAGAGGAGAAGAAGTAGAGGAGTAAGAAGTAAGTGACAGCACTGTCTGGAGCAGAATGGGGAGATGAGATGGGAGCTGAGCAGAGGAATAAAGGAATGGCAGTGAAGGATTTCAGCAGGGAGATGCTATGGAAGACTCCTCTCAGAGCTGTGAGCCTGGGGATATAACATTTCAAATGCTGAGTTGGGGAGACGTCTGGGTGGCTCAGTGGTTGAGTGTCTGCCTTCAGCTCAGGGTGATCCCGGGGTCCAGGATTGAGTCCTGCATTGGGCTCCCTGCATGGAGCCTGCTTCTCCCTCTGCCTGTGTCTCTCTGCCTCTCTCTCTCTCTCTCTCTCTCTCTCTCTCTCTCTGTGTGTGTGTCTCTCATAAATAAATAAATACTTTTTAAAAAATGAAATCTGAGTTGGGAGGAGAGATCATACAGGGGAGAAACAAGTGGGATAAGACTTGAGGGGACACTGTCCTGAACCACATGAAACACAATTAAGAGTCTTAGACCAGGAAGTATCCCCTTTCCTGCCTGGATTAGCCAGGAAATATTTAGCACCTTATCTGGCTTTATTTATGTAAGTAGTCCTAGGTATTGTAAATGGAGCAGGAAAAGGTTATGTTTGGGCTAGAGGGTGATGTGGGGAAAGAGATGATTTTTCGCTCCTAAATAGATGGGGAAGACTGAACAAGAGAGTGTTGGCAAATAGAGAAATGTCACAAAAAGAGTCTGCAACAACAGCCTTGAGCCATAAGTGTCTCTTTTCTCTTTTCCTTCTACACAATCTACACCTACTCCTTGTAAATGCCTATACACTTAATAAAAATAGTTTATGGTGAGAGCAGTTTGCATAGAGCAGGGCACCTAGCAGGTGCTCAATAAATACAAGTCTGAATCAAGACCAACATTTCAGTTTGCCAATCTGCATTTCTTTCAGGCCCGCAAAGACCAACTTCAGCAGTAATAGATTCAGTACTTTGAGGGCATTACTGCAGCTCAAGAGGAAGGAAACCACTAATGAGGAGAAACTGCAGTGAGAGGAATAGGATGAAAGAGTAACGCATATTTTTATTCCTACAGGAAATAATTGCCTAGAAATCGCATAAACTTTCCCAAGTTGAAAAAGAACACTGTACTTTAAATTCCTTCTAAATCCCACGATCTAGTGACCACATTTTTTACCCTGAGCTGAGACATGTGGCACAGTAAATACAATTACAACCAAAGTCAATATACTCTTCTTTCCATTGTGTATTTCCTCCCATCAGTGGGTTTCCAATGGTTAACGTCAGCATAGCATTGTAGTCCTTCAGCCCAAAGCATTTCAGTTATGAAGTCATGAATGATTTCTTCCAAGTTAAGAAAGAAGAGTATGATATAGTAGAATGAGTATTCATATAGCATACCAAGGATTCTAATACTAACCTTGCCAGGTATTGAGACTTTGGGCAAGTCACTTTACCTCTCTGGGCCTCAACATCTCCCTGTAAGAGATGAGATCCAAGAGCAACGGTGCCTAAATCGAGCTAAATAATGGAATCGCATGGGGCATCTGGGGAGGGGAGGCGGGGGAGCAGTGGGGGGCAGAATTTTAGAAACATGCATTTGGGCTCCCCAGCCTATTACTCAGAATATCTGGAAATAAAGCCAAAATCAGGCCCTTAGCAAAGAACTACAATATCTCAGTGGCTTATGTCAATAATACTTAGGTCACAAGTCTACAGGTGAGTAACCGGTCTTGGCAGGGCTCAGCTGCATGGCCCTGCTGATCTGGGCTGGCTCAGTCACATCTCGGGGTCAGCCAAGAGTTGCCTGATGAGGGCTGGCATCTGCTGGGGCAGTCCAGCTCTGCTGGGCATGCGTGCATGTTATCCTACTCCAGAGACCAATGTCTTACATCATGCATGTCTTCTCATGGCAACACCAGAGGTGCCAAGGAGCCAGCTTAACTTCACAACCTCATCTCAAGCCTTTCCTACCTCATGTCTGTGGAATATCCAACTGACCACAACAAAGTCTAGGCTAACATCGAAGGGGAAAATTATGTTTTTCCCATGGAAATTAGGAGGAAAGATGGAGCCTTGTGAAGAATAATCCAGTTGCCACAGGATTCCAGGAAACTGTATTATTATTATTTTTAATCCCCAGGTGACTTGGATGCACAGTCAGGAATAAATGATCCAAGGTATTTTCTGGTTCTATCATTCTAAGATGCTATAAATTGATAAAGAGAAAGTAAAATTGGGTTGAGAATAAGGTGATGGGGGGTGCAGAGAGAAACAAATACTTACCACCATCAAGCAAAAGCCATTACTGGTGGCACAGCAAGATGAGGGCCAGTGACTTGTGGAACATATGAGAGACTATCCTTCATGAGCATCTGTTTTCTTCCAAGCACTTCATATGAGCTTCCTCATTTTGTTCCTGACAAACTCCTACCAGTAAGCTGTTATGAGTTTCATCCTTTTTTTTCATCTTCTTTTAGACAAAGAAAATGGCCCAGAAAGATAAATTCTCTTGCTTCAGGTGACATAGCTCAAACATGGCAGCACTAGGATTCTAACCCTACTTGGGCTCCAGAGTCTCAACTCCTTTCACAGCAGCTATACTGCCTTTGCACAGGGTTACAGCAAGGACCTAGGTAAGCACTATCAAGTCTAGAGACTGAAAAACTCACTGAGAAGCTACTCCTCTGTAAAGTGGGTGTAACAGAACCTGCTTCGTAGGGTCTCCGTAGGAGTAAATGAGTCAAGGGTTGTAATGCTATGCATTGTGTATATACACAAAGTCTGGCACATGGTAAAGGCTAGTTAGGTGTTTGTTAAATAACTGTCTCATTTGGACATTGTCTTGAATATAGGATAGAGAATAGTGATTCTCAAAGTAGGTTCCACAGACCATATCCCACACTGACTGGGGTGGGGCCCAGCAACTTGCATGTCGACAAGTCCTCCAAAGGATTCTGATGCCTGCTGAAGTGTCCTAAGAATCTTGCTGTCCTCTGGCTCTTATTAGAAAGCCTAGTAAGTAAATATCAAAATAATGGTATTTGCCATTTATTGAATCCTCCAACATAGTAGGCACTACACTAGGCACTTTTAATCCTCCCAACAAATCGGGCAAATCACTATTATTACTCCCAGTTTGTAGATAAGAATATTGAGGTGTAGAGCTAGTAGATATAAATAGCAAACTGGCTGATCTAGAATTTGAACCCATTCTGTCTAAGCCAAGATTTCCACTCTTTAATCTCATACCACATGACTGAAAAAAGGCTGTTGGATACATCAGGAGTAGTTGTTAGACATAAAGCTCTGGTTTTGGGCACAAACCTGCCACCCATGAACACCCATCCTCCAGGGGCACTTGAGAAAGATAAACAGCAGTTGCTCTTTTCTGGGATTGGAAATCACACAGTGTCTCAATCTCGGCCTTGCTGGATGCTAGACTCTACCTGCCATAATCTCCTCAGATGAGCTTGACCCTTCCTGCCTCGGCTGCCTTCCCTAGACTCACTCTCTGTTTTCAGCCCTCAGATGTTCTGGATTCTCCCAGACATGCTGGTTTCTTTGGTGTCCAACTAGACCTGAGTTTCCTACAAACCCCTCCCACATCTCTGATCTCTTGCCTAGCCAGCCCTGCACATGCCCAGCAGAACACACCTGAATGGTTTCCTGACCTCTCAGGAAACACACACATTCCTACACATATTAAGAGTTTTGTAAGAGATTCATAGGGCCAGCTCATTTAGCAAATTTTAACACTGCACCATCTACACTGTTTGGGCCTTATCTTAAAACAGAAAATGAAATATCCTGGTTTTTAGTGAAGAGACCATCTCTTAAGGGTAGCTGCCAAATCCCTGAATGTGCTCTTCTTCGGGGACAGTGACATGAGATTAACTGTTTCTTGATTTCCTGCCATTTGCATCTGAGCTATTTCAGCTCTCACCTGGAGTGCCTTGATGCAGCTGTCTGGAGCACATAGTTATTTGCAAAGCGCCACTGCCAAATTCATGTGCCGGTGGAGAGGAATAAAGGAAACTTTGATCTCACCTGGGACAGAGGCCAGCTATGCTAGCCAAAGAAGCAGAAAACAGAAAGAGCAGGGCTCAATAGGGGCACCACCCACCCTCCAAAAGAGGCCACAGACAGAGGGAGGGAGACAGACAGAGAAAGCCTGTGCACATACGTCCTTGTCAGGAAGGGCTGGCAGTTCCGAGAAAGCCCCAGAGGAGAGAGCAGCTGCTTTTGTTTCCTTGGAGGCAGAGTCCAGTAGGGAGTGGGTAAGACAGGAGTCCGGGAGACAATTACTGGAAAGGCATTCCCTGGTGCTCTAATGAGGCAATTAAAGCCACTGAGGTTTCCACAGTCAGGGCAGGACAAGGCTCCGAAGACCCCAGCCCAACCCTCTCGTTTTACAGGAGACAACTGAGGCCCAGAGGAGGAAAGCGACTTGCCCAAAGTCACAGTGCCAATTAGGGCTGGGACCAGAACCAGGTGTTCCAACACCACGGAGCACTTCCTCTGCTGGAATCAAAACCCCACTGGTGGGAGGGCTGCATCTGAGGGCAAGTGGAAGGGAAAATGCTCCTGGCAGCAGTAGGGTCTTCACTCTCTGCAGCCTGGGTGGGTTTCTTTCAGGGGGCACAGTCCCGGTTGAGGAGGAGGCCCACTGCTGAAAAGAAGCCCGGATCAGGGTGGGGAGGGACAGAGGACCGAGTCAGGGCTGGGGGTGACATGGGGGGCTATGACGGCCTCCAGGAGGCTGTGACTTTTACCTGCCTGCCTGAGCCAGATCCTGTGTCATATTCCTGCCACCCTGAACAAAAATATGATGCATCTCTGCATCTCTAGGAAGCCCATTCCCAGGGCTCTCAGGGAGTCCTAAAAGGCAGACAGCCCTGAGATGCCATGAGTTTCCAATTCTGAAGGGCCCCCTAAGCCCAGAGGCCACCAAGCCTCCCAGTGTTTCCTTCGTTCTTAACAAGCCCAATAAATCCTCTAACAAAAGGCAGAAGAAAGAACCTGAAGAATGCGCCCTGCCTTTGCCTCCCTCCTCTGCCCCCCTCTTTCCCCACACACTTGTCCTCCTGAATTGCCTCTTTGTATGCCCATCTCCCAGAGCAGGCTCAGCAATTTGCATCTTTGCTGTTCTCCTTTTTGAAAATGACAGAAAAACATTCAGCAGCATGGAGCCTGCCCTAGCAGGGCTTCTGCCCACAGAAACAGAGGCTCGGAAGTCAACTTGACATTTAGCCAAATGGATCCCTCTCATCCCCTCACACATACCCAAAAGTAGACTGTAATAAAGAAGATTCTGAGAACCGAGAGTAGGGGACTAAAGGAGAAAAGGCATTTCCTCTCAGGATGCACAATTTGGTAAGTGTATCTGTGCACAAATTCTTGTGTGTGAGTCACTGGAGATGGTGGGGTTCAGGACATGCTACCCCCAAATATGGCACCTTGGCATGCTGAGTATTATAAACTGAGGGTGGTTCTGACCTCCTCCCCTGCCTCACCCCTTTTCCCTGAAACAGGTCACAAAACCCTCACTGAGAGGTGCCCTCCCTATACCTGGGAGAATGGAAGAATCTGAGCAAACAGGTCCTTGCTAAGTTCCCTACAGGTTACTAGTTTACTAGACTTACTCAGTAGTCCTTAACCTATCACAGTCCTCCACGATTGCCCACCTATCATCAAATCTAGCACAAAAATACCCAGGTTTAACTGTTTCCTTGTTCTTCATTTCCTTATGAAGTCTCCCGTGTCATACAAAACAAATCTGTATGCTTTCCTTCTGCTAATCTTTGTCAGTTTAATTTTCAGACCCAGCCAGGAACCTTAAGAGGTCAAAGAAAACCTATTCCTCCCCTACAGAGACCAATGGCAAGCCCTCAGTTGTGGGTTTTATGCCCCTTTCCCTAGCCTTTAAAAGGGAAAGAAGGGGAGCACCTAGGTGGCTCAGTGGTTGAGCATCTGCCTTTGGCTCAGGTCGTGACCCTGGTGTCCTGGGATCGAGTTCAGCATCAGACTACTCTCAAGGAGTCTGCTTCTCCCTCTGCTTGTGTCTCTGCCTCTCTCTGAATGTATATCATGAAAAAATAAAATCTTTTAATAAATAATAAAGGGGAAATAAGGAAGAGAACCATGTATCTCATGAACTGTGTGCTTTCTCACAGTTCCTTCTACAAGAGCCCAGCCTTCTCATGTTATAAACACAGCTGCTGTACACCAGAGGTTAAATACCCCACCCAAGAACACCTGTGATTCAACACCCATTCACTTTCCATATACCTGGTGACCCTATTTCTTGTTTTTTTTGTGTGTGTTGTTTTTTTTTTAAGTGCTGGATTTAGGGAAATGTAGCAAATACTGTCACCAAAGGCCTACATTTTCTTCCAATTAAAAATATATGCCAAAAGGGCCTCTGCTATTTGTCTTTTTTATCTAACATAGCCTCTAGCACTTTCTACTGTCAGTTATTTTGCTCACTATCCATTCACAGACAGAAGGGAGGAATTCACTAGAAGGGAGAAGCACTCCACTGCTGCACCAGGAGGCCCCCTCTGGTGGAACTGCAGCCTTTGTCCATGCTAATTAGGCAGGCAGGCAGGAAGAGGCAAGAGTATTGGGAGTGCGGCTGAAAGAACCGTGGCTCTTCACTTGGAGCTGTGTGGGAAATGCGGACAGATGTCAGTCCTGTGGGTACATTGGATGTTTTTTTAAAATGATAGTTTGTTCTTCAGGGTTCTCGAGCCCACCAGTGTCATGTTACATATAAAAAGGATGGCTCCCCAGAGGTTCAGGTGGAATCAGGCTTCCTCCTGTTTACAAATAGCAGTGAGCCCCACTGTCCAGTTCCTACCACCCGTCAGGCTTTGTCCTTACCCACCTCCTTCTGCTAAGCAAATCTGTATTTGTACTTGGGAGCAAGAACCCAGGGCATTATGGTGGCTGACACTAACAACCTAAGGATGGACCCTGGTATTGGGGTGTCACCTGGCCTGCTTTTCAAGATCTGTGGGAGATACTGGGAGCAAGATTGAGAGGAAGGTTAGAGAGATTTCCCACACAACCCTTCCCCGCCTTGCACACTCTCCCCCATCTGTACATCAATTGCAACAAAGGCACTATTCTAGTGGGGAATGTTAATGTGGATAACTGGGGAAGCTTTCTAGATTTTTAATTGTGGCAAGTGGGAGATGGTAGGGCCTGAGCCAGTGCTAAATTCTGATAGGACTTGACATTTCCAGATGCAAAATATTTTACATTTATATATTTTATATATGTGCATATATACATATATATGTGTGTGTTGTATATATATGTGCATATACATATATGCAAGCTAATTGTGTGTGTGTGTATCGGTATCTCTCTATATATACACAAGCTGATCGCTGTAGGACAGGGTAGACCTTCCACTGTCATATCATAAGGTTGAGCAGAATTCTATTCCTAGGCAATACTCCTGGACAAGGACAAGTTTCTTCTCACACAGATGATCACCCAGAAGGATGCTCACAGCTTCAAGTGAGGTAAATCTTGTCCTAAAATCTTAGTCTTTGATGGAGGGAGTATAACCAGGAAAACCTTTATTTTAAAACTTCCTTTGTTTTGTAAGCTATCGGGGCTATTTTGAAGAGAGTTTTAAGAATGTGGGGGCATGAAACAAGCTGCTTTAAAGTGGCCAGCAGGTGTTAGCTAGTGGGGACAGGGCATCTTACCTCTCCCTGTAGGGAGATAATAACTAGTTCTATTGTTGTAACTTTACAGAGATAAACATTTATTTAAGTGTATGGAGGTATCAGTATGGACAAAGATATTGGATTTTTATGAACTTCTAACATAGCACTTGGCACATGTACGTACTCAACTCATGTTTGTTTTAAGAATAAATGGTTGGGATTCTCAGCAACAGCAACTGGAAGCATTTATTCCAGGCAGAGGCAAGTAAGTTTGAAAACAGAGAGGAAAATGGATAGACCATGATGAATGCTACTGACGGGCAAGAGTGTAAGTCTATGTGAGGCATTCCTTTATGGGCCTGCAGAAACAATGGGGGCACATTTTAAGGGAGTAATCTTCTGCTCAGCTGAGGGAAAGAAGCTCAAATATTGGTGACTGTGGCCAGGTAAAATACAAGCCCAAACGTACATGCAAGCACATTTACACACACACACACACACACATCTATTTTTTTCAGGCTTCAAAGAGTGATTGTCCCTGAGTCCTACCTTTTCAAGGTAAAAAAAAAAAAAAAAGTACAAGTTCAACCTTGCCACAAATATATTTCAAATACATTAGGACAGCAATTTTGTTTCTTCAGGAATACTAAAGCTTCAGGATATCAAATTAGAAAAACCGTTAAATTATTTTAAATTGTATCTAGCACCGATTATGAAGGACTAATTGAAACTAAAGAGTCTAAAATGTCAAACCCGAAAGTGAGATGATGATGATGATGATGATGATGATGATAATAATAATAATAATAATAAAGTGAAAGTAAAAAGTGATTTTCAACTACTCTATAAATTATTTTCTTTCATCTCTAGACTGATGGGAACGTCTTTAAAAAGCCAAGAACCAGAATATCACCCCAAGACATCTGGTCCTCTCATCCTTTAGTGAAGTGCAGATGGAGACTCCTATGTGGTCTTGGTAAGAGGAATTGGTCACGCTCATTAGCCTGGGCAGATTTAGCTTTCAAATAATAAGCTAAATTGAGAACTACCAAGAGACCAACTCTTGCAAAAGCTGCACTGTAGCCTGAAGGGGGACATGCCAATTTTGGATTAATTAAAAAGGTTATTAAATTGTTCAGATGGCATGTTAATGAGCAATCTGCAGGGCACTCAGTCAAAAACACGCCTCCTAGCCTTAATTACAGGACCCTTATATTGAAAAGAATCTGGGCGAGCCCGCAAAGGAACTCAAAGTGCATCAGTCTTGAATATAATACGAGTATAGTCAAGCCAGGACAAATCCAATGAAGAAAGATGGTAGTTCAGCTGATACTATAAACTGTTTCAGAAGAGAGCTGGTGCTGATTCCAGCCAGCTCAGAGACCTGGAATTAATTAGAGATATAATAGATAATGTGCCTTCATAATACATTTTGGACCCAAGAGGTCCAAGTGCTTGGTATATTTTATTAACTCACATTTTCCCCAATTCCTGCTCATAAAATTAGAAGCCTGAAAGTATTGTTTCTATTTCATAAAGTTTAACTGAAGGTATAGATTTAGACATTGTAATGTCTACCATATACTTTAGAGTTTGAATGCTGGTACTTCTGCCCAGGTCAGTACTTCTCAAAGTATGGGCCACAAGGGAGCACTGAATAACACTCAGCCTGAGCTATGATTCCAGGTCCCCGCTTCAGTCCTTCTGGGTAAATCACCCATAATTCTGTAGGCTTTCATTTACATAAACCACCAAGGTTAATTTTCTAGTAAATTCCTAAGTCAGTTAGCAGTCACTATAATTTGGCATCATAAACTAAAAGTAGGCAGCTTCTAGAATTGACTGAAGAATATAATTAAATATTCTTCAAAGATAGCTGGCTGCCACACAGTGTTTGACAGGGACAAAAACCTCTTATGGTGTATGATCACTTGCAGATTACTGGAAATTCCACAAAATTCAGGAAGGATAACTTGTTTTCATGGCATCAAGAATTTTCTTGAGTTGATGATTTAAATAACTGTCATGATCTTTTTTGAATTTAAAATTTCTATTTGTTGGGGACACCTGGGTGGCTCAGTGGTTGAGCATCTGCCTTTGGCTCAGGTCTTGATCTCAGGGTCCTGGGATTGAGTCCTGCATCGGGCTCCCCACAGAGAGCCTGCTTCTCCCTCTGTCTGTGTCTCTCATGAATAAATAAATAAAATCTTTAAAAAATAAAAATAAAAAATAAAATTTCTATTTGTTTTTATCTTTCTCAAGTTGGTGTGTCGTGGGTTAACCCTATAGCACTCTTCCTATGCAGTAATGTTATCTTCTTTTTTTAATTATAAAGTGGACATGGGTGGAGTAAATGAACTATGGGTTTTTTGCACTCCCTTGTGTACAGTAAAGAATGATGGAGAGCCACTAGTCAAACCAAAGAATAATGGGAAAGCAGCTGAACAATAGCTTCAGAACTTTTTGATTATTTGTTATAACTAATACATGAAAAAAATTAAGGTAAGTCAGAAACCAATACTTTCTGCACTATTCTAAAGTTATACCTTTAGAACTAACTAACAACTTGGATAAATAAACATTTATTAAACCTTTATTTTGAGCAGGTACTATGCTGTGGGCTTTTTCAATTTAGGCTATTTCAATTAATCCCCTCAAATGAGGATTGCCAGATTTGTGTAAGTAACCAGTAAAATATTAATTTCACCTAGATGAGAAATAATTTTTTAGTATAAATATGTCTCAAATATTGCATGGGACATGCTAACACTAAAAGATTGTGTATTTGAAAATCAAATGTAACTTAGTGTCCTGCATTTTGTCCAGCAACCTTATCCCAAACAATTTTGTATTTTTACTAAGTAAAGCAAAAGAATTTGGTAAAATAGGGTCTGTTTTAAGTGCCAAATAACACTGATTAGTATTGGCTGTCTGAATGTTCTGAGACTATAAAGTCTGGGTTTCGTCAGGGACAATAATTGCCATGATGCCTGCCCTGGGTAAGGCACAAAGATTTACTGATACAGATGCTGAACTTCTGCTATCTTTGCCTGAGGGGCTTAAGTAGAACCTCTATCTTGCAAAGTCCTGCTACAAATGATCTATTGATTAGGTTACTCCCTTGTGTAAAATTTTGAATTCCTTTAATGCTTCCATTGCTCTTAAGATAAAGATAAAATAGAGTTCTTAATGTAGTTTTCAAGGTACTAGCTCTTGCCAGCTGCTACAGCATTGTCTTTGCCATGTACCCTCTCACTTTCTATGTTCCAGCCTCCCTGGTTTTGGTCAAGCTCCTCAAGCAGGTTTTTACCATTGCCTAGAAATCTCTTCCTCCTTTTCTTTTTTCTTTTTAGATTTTATTTATTTATTCATGAGAGAACAGAGAGAGAGGCAGAGACACAGGCAGAGGAAGAAGCAGGCTCCTTGCAGGGAGTCCGATGTGGGACTTGATCTCAGGACTCCAGGATCACACCCTGAGCCAAAGACAGACACTCAACCACTGAACGATCCCCTCTTCTTCCTTTTCTTTACCCAAATAATTTCTGCTCATTCTTTAGATCCCAGCTTACACATCTGTCATCAGATAAACTTTCTGGCATCCCAGAGAAGGTCAGGAGCTGTAGACTCATAGAAACTATCACAGTTTGTGAGAATTATTTGTGTCAATATTTGATTAATATATATCTTTATTCCCTGACCACTACAGAATTCTTGAAGGCAGGGTCAGCATTTGTTTTATTCACTGTTTTATCCACAGAATTAGTGTCTGCCATACACTGTGTTCGCATTATATATGTGTTGAATGAATGAATTTATTGGCTTAATGAGTTGTATATTATGAATAATCTTAGTGGTCCATTTAAAAAAGAAATTAATACCATTTTTTTTTCTTTCTCAGGCCATCATAACAAATTTAGGTGGAACTCTGGAATGCAATGAAAACAATAAGCATTGTTTTGCCAGTACAAAGCACAATTGCTCTTTAATTTATGTATTTGCCATCAGTATTTTTAAATGCTTCCTTAGAAAAACACTTCAGGGGGCACCTGGGTGGCTCAGTCGGTTGACTGTCTCACTCTTGGTTTCATTTCAAGTCATGATTTCAGGGTTGTGAGATCTAGCCTTGTGTCAGGCTCCATGCTCAGTGGGGTGTCTGCTTGAGATTCTCCCTCTCTGTCTCTCCCCCTGCTCCTCCCCACTGTTTGCCAGCAAGCTCTCTATCTCTCTCAAATAAATAAATGAATAAATAAAATATTTAAAAAGGAAAAAGAAAAAACCCTTTGGTGAAGAGTTTAATATAAATCAGAGATTTCTAAGGTATGTATGTTTCCTTTTTTTGTCATAATTTAACTATTAAAAATTTTGTTAAAATGCATTCTAACCACCATCCCTTGGGAAACATTTTATCTGGTTTATTCATCTGTAATGACTTTTTTTTAATATAGCAACTAGTATAGGTTGCAGTCCTCAGTTACTCCATCAAACAGTAATTTAGGTGTTTCTGTGAAGGTACTTTGTAGATATAATTAAAACTCCTGACCAACTGATGTCACATAAAATCTAAAAATATTGAAGATTTAATCCTGAATAATATGGGTAAAACTATTCAATTTTTTTTTTTTTTAAATCAGGGCTGAAGCTTCTCCCAAAAAGAGAAGAAATTCTGTCTGTGAACAGTCCCTTCAGCCCTTGCCAAGAGTTTCAGCCTGCCCATGTCCTTCCTATTCTATAGAGTATGGATGTGCTTAGCCAGCCTCCACATTTATGTAAGCCAATTCCTTGTAATAAACCCTTTATTTATAATATACATACACATGCACACATACATGCACTCTACTTATCTGGCTGAACATTGGCCAATACACTATTCATTGGTCCTCACAACCAGTTGTGTTCAAGCATATTAAATAACTAAATAGATACTAAAATGAATAGGATAGAGCTAAAAACATTGCTAATTGCAGAACTTTCATAGTGCAGGTCACTCTCTACCTCTGCCCATCTCAAACCAAGTACTATTGCAACAAAATAAAAAATATATATAATTTAATATATCTTTAAACAAAACTCACACTAACTAGTTTTTTAAATATTTAGTAGTAACAATACAGGAAAAAAATGTAGTGGCTGGATCTAGAGCTCATTTCAAGAAAAGCCTTATCTTCATTGGGGAGATATTTTGATATGCCAACTTAGAGTAGATATTGAGCTCTGAATGTAGATAGAACTTTCCTGTATGTGGGAAATGGAAAAACCATTATACTGGAGGATATAATAGAAGAAGAGGAGTTACGGGGAATGCAACAGGAAGACTAACTTTCACATCCTCTATGACCAAACTTTATTTCATCCCCTACTGCATTTCCTACTCATTAACAAAGTCACTAAACTCAGGTTCAAGTGAATTTTTTAAGAAACCAAGGAAGGAGCTGGGCTTCATATAAATTGATAAGGCAGCATGGTAGTTCAGCAGAAGGAAAAGGAAGGTGGGGTAGGGGAGAGACAGAGAGAAGGGAGAGAGAAAAAGAGGTGGTAGAGAAGAAAGGGAGAGGGAGAAGGAGAGGAAGGGAGTAGGAAGAAGACAGAGGGAAGGAGGAAGAATATGCAGGAAGAAGTAAGCCCACTCCCTTCAACCCCACCACTACCCCACTCCCCGACCCCACACAACCACTCCCAGCCACATGTGGAGGGCTACGAATGCTCCCTGGCCACAGAAGTGTGATTCTTGGGAAGTTTATCCAGATCTCCTAGGGGGAATGAGGAGGATACCGTTAAACCAAAGTTACCTAAATATGATGTCATCATTTCCTTCTATTACATACTTACGCATTTTCAGGAAGCTGAAAATTTTACCTAATTGGCCTAGTGTTAAATTGTTAATAGGTCATTGTAAATTCCCCTAAGGCAGCAGCCAAAGATCAAATTGGCTAATTAGCAATAAAATATTTCAAATATTGTTAAAATTCATAGCAGGTTGTCAGAAGGGCAAATTCTGCATTTCTCCAGCATACACATTCAGATTTCACAACTTGTGTCTTCATATGCTTAAAAAATAAATATTTACAAACCATTAAATACACTGAAAATTTCCTACTTTGGTGCAAACTCTTGGAAACTGTTGCCTGTTAAGTTTTCCTGGTTAATATTTATCAAAAGAAGCAAAAAAGAGTCTTCTTTCTTCTAACAGTTGTGGCTACATTCACTGGAATTTTCCAAATGAGTTTTCTCTTACCTGGTTCCCTTCCCAGCTTTGTATATGGTGTGGCTTGGAGACAAGGTAAAGAATAGACAAATACATTCCTATCTGTGATTCCTGGCAGCGTTTCGTTGTTGTTTTGTTTTGTTTGGGTGTCTATTCAGTCCAATTCAAGTAATATTTATGATTCAGACTCTATGCTATGTGATAGCAACACAGAGATGAATATATAGCTCCTGTGCTCTGTGAATTCGACATCTAAATAATTAAATGCCAGTCATGCAAAGCAGTATAATAGAGGCAGAGAATGGTGGAAAGAGTAGTTGCTCAATCTAGGGTGGGTTGGAGGTCAGGGAAAGTTTCATAGAGGTAGCCTCATAAGATGATAGAATTTGAACTCAATAAATTAGAAACTTAAAAGTACAGGTGCATTTCAACTAATACTAAAAGGCCAGGGATGGGAAACACAAGGAAACCTTAAACTGGAGAATATTAACAGAAAACTAACTGCTATTTAAGCTCAATAACAGTCATGAGGAATGGGAAATAGAATGAATAAACAAGAAATGGATAAAGCACCTTAGTCTTTCAGGTGGCTAATAATTTTAAAACTTCTATTATGAAAAGACATAGCACTGTACAATCAACTGTAGGTCTCAGGGACAGCTAGAGGGCTTGAAAGTCAGTGTAGGAAAAATGAGTGAGAACCTAGTATGTGTGCCTTGAGAGAACAGCAATTCTGTGCTATTCTTAGACCTAAACCAGTGTTGTCGCACCTAGCACTGCTGTTCTCTGCTGCATTCCCACACATAGAAGGTGCTCAATAAATAATAATAATAAGAGCTATTATTTACTGGATTCAGCTTTCTATGTGTCAGGACTGATTTCTCTTGATATTATAAAATCTGGCTAGGTAAAAAAAAAAAAAAAAGTCTTGAACTAGAAGTCTTATAGAGAATTTACATTCCTAGAACTTATATTCAACATGCAAGTACACAGTCTCTGTGGGCCGCTTCCTCCACTGTCATGGTTTTAACTATAACATAGTTGAAATAATCTTCAAATGATGATATCCCAAGCTAACAGGAATATCACTTATTAGCTCTGTTTTTCAACAATTTATGCAAGACCAAGATGATGAAAATAAAATTGATTTCATTGACAATGGCAACCCGTATTATGTGGGCTTTGAATGGAGGATTTTGTAGGTCTTGTTATAGAGCATCAAGTTTTCATTTAGTACATAGAAATCAAATCATAAACATTTTAGTATCCTATCAGTAACTGTTTCTTTCCCTTTCTCCTCATGCCACCCTCTGAAACTAGACATATACAAAAAACTAAGTGACCTAAATCATGTTAGAAACCTTGCAAATGGAAGTAAACATGACAGGACATGGACATATAAAACATTTTCTACTTTGACACTGACCTTGCAAAGAAAACAGCACATTTTGAATGATAAAAGCAGGTGAGAATATGTTTACTAAAGTAAGTCAGTTGAACATACCTCTGGCCAACACCTATCTATTTACAAACCACCATCTCTTATAATTGCTTTCCTTAGCACCCTAGAGCCCATAATCTGGAATCCAAATTTAGGAAAATAGCTCAAAGGAGGTATTTTTTTTTAAATAACAACAAAAATAAATAAAACAAAAAAAACCCTAAACTTTTAACTCAAATTATGAGTTAAAAAGGGTTACTTGCTCTTCCTATGGAAGCTCCTAAGAAACAAATTTCACAAAATATAAATTAATGGAGAGGAGAAAACAAGAGAAAGAAATGGAGGGAGTGGAGGGGCTTATCCAAAGCCCCACAGCAAGAGAATGATGCGGGAAGGATTTAAACTCAGGTGTGCGTGTTGAATAAGGGTAGAGAAAAAAAAGCAAAGGATTTTATTTATTTATTTATTTATTTATTTATTTATTTATTTATTTGACAGAGAGAAAGAGAGCATAAGCAGGCAGAGATGCAGGCAGAGGGAGACAGAGAAACAGGCTCTCTGCTGAGCAGAGAGCCCAATTCAGGGCTTGATCCCAGGACCCTGAGATCATGACCTGAGCCAAAGGCAGACACTTAACTGGCTGAGCCACCCACACATCCCACAAAGGACTTTTGAAAACTGAGCAACTTGACATCTCGGTTAGGTAGCAACCTCAGTTTGAATCATTTCTCTTCTCAGGCCTTTTTCTCAAAACACTTGTAAGAAACACCAAGCAAAGAGTTACTTTTGCCTCCTCCCTCCCTCCCCCCTTTCTCCCTCCTTATCTTTCTTTTCTTTCTTTCCTGTTCTTTTCTTTTCCTTTGTTTTCCAATTTCTGACATAGGTACTGTTGGGAAAGAAATAGCTTTAAAATGAAGCTATATAAAATACCAAAGGAAGTAACAAAAGAAACCTAATGACCTATAAGCCAAAAAAATAATTTCTAAAAAGCTGCTGACTTCACTAAAACTTGTTGCTTGACATCTATTCAAGTGTATTCAGCAGAACACTAGTCCTATAGATGATGTGCATGAACGCTACACACAAGGACATACACGCACGATTCTGTTGGCAAAGAAGTTTGGGAAACACTTTTGATTATAGCTCTTCCCACATTCCTATTGGTGGTTTGTTAACATTGGACCTTTTGAACTTTTTGAACTTTAACTCAGGGTTTCCCGAACTTACTTGACCATGGGCCTTTCCAGAACATATATATGGTTTTGGCTATTTTTTGTTTTCAGAAAACCTATTAAGCTATGGAAACTATGGGTTTGCAGAACACCTTAAAAAGCACTGTTACAGCTTGCATGTCATCACATATACAGTCTGATTTGATGAGCATATAAAGGTCCCTACTGACCCCTGTTATCATGCCTAAAATGACAATCGTTCTTTATTTTTTTTTTTTAATTTATTTATGATAGTCACACAGAGAGAGAGAGAGAGAGGCAGAGACACAGGCAGAGGGAGAAGCAGGCTCCATGCACCGGGAGCCCGACGTGGGATTCGATCCCAGGTCTCCAGGATCCCGCCATGGGCCAAAGGCAGGCGCCAAACCGCTGCGCCACCCAGGGATCCCGACAATCGTTCTTTAGAGGCTGTTGGCCTTTAATAGACAAATGTCCAAGGAATCAGAGCCAAGAGATACCAACTGGTTAGTGCAACCAACTGATCAACAGGAATCCTAATTAGGCCTAGAGCTGCCTAAATGCTGTCTGTTTCAAATGAAGAGAAGGGGATGGCTGAGGGCAGAGGTGAACACAGACTCTGCTGCTATTAGTTCATCTGCAAACTATGGATTTTCTTACCATAAATATTGCTGTAATTTATCCTTTCCACTGCTCCCAATCTAGCTCAGATTTTTGTTACCCCACACCTCTCTTCCAGGCTCTTTACATTATCCATCATGTACATACCCACCAAATAGACTCCCCTAAATACCGCCCTTATCCTCTCTTGAAGAATCTTGAATGATTCCTTTGCCTGTCAAGTCACTATCTATACTCCGGCCTTCAACATCCTTCAAAGCAAAACTATCCATTAGTTTTCATTGGTCCCTGTTCCTTTCACTGCAGTTTCTTCAGTCTGCTCTGTGAGTTCTAGGCTCTTGCTACCTTCTTTTTTCTCTTTATTTTCTTCTTTCTTTCTTTTACCTACTATCCACATTGCATTCACTTTCAAGTTCTACTTCCCCCAGAAGGCTTTTAGTAACTTCACCCAACACTGATATGTTTCCTGTACCCAGAATTGAGGGTGTTATTAAACGTATTTAGCACTAGCTTGTATAATTTTATTTTGTTCTCCATTATAATTGTGTGTGCTTGGTTCCCTCTTACCACCATTTGCTTCTAAATACAAGTCTCTTAAGAGAGTAAACCTTGTCATAATCTTAATTTGTATTCCCTACCACATTTATCATGAATAAAGAACACAGGAAACACTTCCTCAATTATTGACTGGAATGGAAACAAAATGATAATCACAAATGAATACCATGCAGGTATTAAAGACTGCCAGATAGGAAATTTTCTTGATAATACTTTATTTGCATTAATTTTAATATATTCTGTACCATAAGTAGCAAAATTACATGCCATTATATGATTTTACAATTCAGACCTTTCAGACTAACTTCTCCCAAATGAACTCAAATATCTCTTTTCACTAAGAAGGTAAGAAAAAAAAAAAAAAGAATGAAGTATGGCTCATAGGTTTCATCCCTCCAAATTCCAGGGATGTGTGGCAGACAGACTAGGATGGCCCCCAATCATCCATGACTCTTGATATTCATATCCCTGTGTAATCCTTTTCCCTTGAGTACAGGTGGGACCTGTGACTTTTTAAAAAATAAACTATAGCACAGCAATGGGATGCCACTTTCATGATTCTGTTATGAAGATGGTAACTTTTGTCCTGTTAGTTGACTTTTTTTTTTTTTTTTCCTTCTCAGCTTGCATGCTTTGATGAAGCAAGTAGCCATTTGGGTGACACTCACATTGAAAATAACAGTAAGCTAGGAACTGAAGGGTTATTTCCAATAACCCTTCAGAAACAGAATTCTGCCAACAATGTGAGTCTTTAAATGAGACCCAGCTCTGACCAACACCTTGATGGCTGCCCATGAAAGACCCTGATTCACCTGAGCTGTGACCAGGTCCCTGACACACGGAAACTCTGAAATGACAAATTTGTGTTGTTTTTAGTCACTAAGTTTGTTATAACTTGTTATGCAGCAATGGATGAACATGATCAAATTTTAAATTATATCTGTGTGACTCTTTAAGATGTATCTGTCAAAAGACTTTAAAGATATATCTGTAAAAAAAAACCAGCTTTGTGATTCAAATATTGAGTATGGAATCCTACACATCATGGAAGCTTATGCTGGGCAGATTAAAAATGTCTTCCATATCTAGTCATAAATTTAACCAAGGAGGGTGCCTGGGTAGCTTAGTCAGTTGAGTGTATGATTCTTGATTTTAGCTCAGGTCATGATCTCAGAGCTGTGAGACTGAGCCCTGTGTCAGGCTCTGCACTGGGTGTGGAGCCTGCTTTAGATTCTCTCTCCCTGTTCTTCCCTTCTTCCCCCCTCTAAAATAAATACATAAATAAAAATAAATAAAATAAAATAAATTTAACCAAGGAATCAAAAGATTTATATACTAAAAACTTCAAGACATTAAGGAAAGAAACTGAAGAAAAGACAAATAAATGGAAAGATATTCCATGCTCATAGATTGAAATAATTAATATCATTAAAATGGCCATACTGCCCAATGCAATCTACAGACGTAATGCAAATCCTATCAAAATTCCAATAGCGTCCTTCACAGAAATAGAATAAAAAATACTGAAATGTATATAGAAATTCAAGATCCCAAATAGCTGAAGCAATCTTGAGAAGAAAGAACAAAGTTGGAGGCATCCCCTTCCCTGATTTCAACCTCTACTACAAAGCAATAGTAGTTAAAACAGTATGGTATTGGCTTCAAAACAGACACACAGATCAATGGGACAGAATTAAGGTTCCAGAAATAAACCCACACATATTGGTCAATTAATTTATGACAAAGGAATGAAGAATATATAATAGGAAAAGAACAGTATCTTCAATCAATGGTGATGGGAAAAATTGTACAGCCACATGTAAGACAATGAAACTAGACCATTATCTTACACCATACACAAAAATTAATTCAAATGGATTTAAGACTTGAACTTAAGACCTGGAACCATAAAACCTCTAGAAGAACATATGGGTGGTAAGCTCCTTGACATACATCTTGGTGATGATTTTTTAAATCTGACACCAAAAGTAAAAGCAATGAAAGCAAAAATAAATAAGTAGGATAGCATCAAACTAAAAAGATTCTGCAGAGCAAAGGAAAACATTAAATAAAAAGACAATCTACAGGGACGCCTGGGTGGCTCAGTGGTTGAGCCTCTGCCTTTGGCTCAGAGTGTGATCCTGGAGTCCTGGGATTGAGTCCTACATCAGGCTCCCTGCATGGAGCCTGCTTCTCTCTCTGCCTGTGTCTCTACCTCTCTCTTTCTCTTGGTATCTCTCATGAATAAATAAATAAAATTTTTTAAAAAAAGACAATCTACTGAACGGGAAAAATATTTACAAATCACACATCTGGTAAGAGATTAATATCTAAAACACATAGAAAACTCAAGAGGAAAAAAAACAAAAACAAAAACAAAACAAAAACCCACAAGCAATCTAATTTAAAAAATGGCCAGAAAATCAGAACATAATTTTTTCCAAAAAAGACATACAGATGGACAAGAGGTACATAAAAAGGTCTTCAACATCATTAATTATCAGGGAAATGCAAATAAAAACCACAATGAGATATCACTTCATATCTGTTAGAACGGCTAGCATCAAAAAGACAAGAAATAAAAAATGTTGGCCAGGATATGGAGAAAAAAGAACACTGATGCACTACTGGTAGGACAGTATGGAGATCCCTCACAAAATTAATAATGGAACTATACAATCCAGCAACTCTACTTCTGGGTGTTTATGTGAAGAAAATGAAAATACTACTCAAAAATATATATGTACCTCCATGTTCATTGCAGCTTTATCTATAACAGCCAAGGTATGGAAACAATCTAAGTGTCCATTAATGGATGAATGGATAAAGAAATTATGATACACACATAAACAGAGGATATTCAGTCCTAAAAAAGAATGAAATCTTGCTACAACATGGAGGGACCTTGAGGGCATTATGCTATGTGAAATAAGTCAGGGAAATACTGTATGATCTCTCTCTTATATTTGGAATATTAAAAACAATGACAACAACAACAAAGATCATAGATACAAAGAAAGGATTGGTGGTTGTCAGAAGTGGGGGATGGAGAAATGGGTGAAGGGGTAAAAAGTAATAATAATCATTAATGTCTTATGTAATACTGGGTAGAAGCTTGAAAGTATAGACACCATCATTAAGAAATCACATTGTTTAAAACCTTGGCCACAGTGTTCAGAAAGTAAGGTCTAAAATAGGCTAGGGACTTGGTCACTTTAAGAGTGTGTTAGATGATTCTGTCAAAGTCCACACGTTTTTGTTTTTGTTTTTGTTTTTAAGTTCACACGTTTTTAAAGGGGCTAAAGCTACATATAACACAAAGGCAAGCATTTAATGACTAAGTTAAAGAACTGTATTTCATGTACATTAATTAGTAAACATCTACTAGCTGGATATTTGATGGGCAAGACAACAGCAGGGATAGAGAAGCTACTGAGTAGAAAATTGCTAATTAGAAAAAAAAAACAATGTGACTTTTTTACAGATTCACATTTTGAATCACTACAAAATTGGCTCTTTGGGTTGGTTTAGTTTGTTACCATTTGGCAGTTGGAAGAACCCACAGAATCTTTGAATCTTTTTTTTAGAAATTTTCAATTCATTTGGTAAAACAGTGGTTCCTAGACTTCTGGATTTCAAGAACCAGAAAAAAAATTTTTTTTTTTTTAATTTAGTTGGCTGAGTAGATGGACTAAGTATACTGTCCCAGAGTGTAAACTTCATTTTGCCAAGTTAGAACATTTAAAAAAATAAATCACCATGGGTTGCCATCATCATTTCATAAAGGACAATTCAACTATAAGTGGTCACTTTGTAATCTCAAAATAAAGAACAGAACTTTAGTTTTAATAAATCTACCTTTAAGAAAAATTTACTCTATTGATCACATTTCTCTTTTCCTTGTAGATTATCACAGTATTTGGGAACCCTCGGCTAAAGAGATGTCTTTACAAAGCGAGAGCTAAGAGACTTTTAACTAAGACTGCCTAGAATACCTCCAAGGAGGTTCAACTCATTTAGGAAATTCAAGGTGATTTTTTTTTTAAATAAGTTTCTGATATATAAGTGACAATACCTGAAGATAAGCAAGATGTTTACCAAAGTACGTATGCTTCTTTAAGTCTTATTTTGAAGTACATTCAGACCTTTTAAAATGCAATGATTAGGGGGCGCCTGGGTGGCTCAGAGGTTGAGTATCTGTCTTTGGCTCAGGGCACGATTCCCAGGTCCTGGCGGGTCTGGGATTGAGTCCCATATCGGGCTCCCCACAGGGATCCTGCTTCTCCCTCTGCCTATCTCTGCCTCTCTCTGTGTGTCTCTCATGAATAAATAAATACAATCTTTAAAAAAAAATAAAATGCAGTGATTATCAGACTCAAATATTTTAATAAAATTTCTCCCCATTCCCCCAATGACAGAGGGGATAGAAATGTTGGTTGTATAGAAATTTTCACTGACTTTGTTATCTTCCTCAAGGAAGACAGGTTCTGTGACCCAGAAGCGCCAACCCAGCCACCACTGTGCCCAGGTAGCAGCCCTTTTGAATCAAGGTATGGAAGCTCAAAGGAAATAACTTCTGGAGGCCTCCACATCCAAGTGTAAAATGTTGAGTGAGGGCAAACAACACATCCACATTTGACACCCCTCCCCAAGGCACAAATTTAGGCCCTCAGAGAACCTACAAGTCCCCAAAGGACAGGAGACTCTGGGGTGAACTCTGATGGCAGAAGTTCCTTATGGCTGGATGGGTATCTCAGCACATGATCCCCAGATATGTCAGTGAATGTGCAGACTGCTCAGCCACCAATGTTGACGGGACTTCGAATTATATCACAGAACTTAATTGGAAAAAGCTCAACCATCCCATGGATTTAGCTCCTTCCTGTTTCTTTGGAGGTGACCTCTCACAGTGCCTACCTGCTCTCTCAGAAACCTTCGGGAACTGAAACGAAAGGAAGCACGCAGACATCTGTTGTGGAAAAGAGCAGTACCTGAGACGAATGTCAGGGCCAGAATTAAGCTGATTGGCACACATTAAAATGCAACATAATGGTGTATTTGTCGAGGTGGCCCTCTCCTGCAGTTGGCACACGAGGAATAATGATGGCTTACTGACAGAAGCAGGGACTCAGCCGCTTGATAACATTGTCAAGCTGATGGTTTGAAGTGGCCCCAACATCGCCTGCATTTGGCTGGAAACAGCAGCCATTCACTGTCTCAGGCAGGGTGCTGAAAAACAGACCCACAGCCCTAAACAACGCTGTCCATTTTGAAAGGCTTGAGTAAAAGCAGTCTCTGCCATAATTTCCATTGTCATTCTTCCCCCACTGTTTATATAATATGGTCAGGAGTGGGACTGTAAACTAATATTACATTCAGGAGCCTCAAACAACAAACACCAGCGCTGGGTTTTCCGGGGAGAGGATTACCAAGCTTCCTACAGTGGCAGGCTCGCCATGGCACACACAGCCACCTGCCTTATTAAAGCCGTCCTTTCCTGGGAAAAGAACATTGCCACAGAAATAATGCATTAATTTGGCATTTCCTTCGGTCTCACTCAGCACGCAGTGTGCTTCTCTAAGCATGAAAACAGCACATCTTCACAGAAACATTTCTAAAATGATGTGCCTACTCATAGAAAAGATCAATTTGAATAGATTGAGTCCCCAAGAGGGCAATTCAATACAAAAAGTTCTCAAGTAAAGTTAAGACAGATTGTCCAACCAGTTTTCGAGCCCAGCACAGACCTTTACCCTTGCCCGTATTTTAGCTTATAGACCCCCTCTTTCTCTTTCCTTCTCTTGCAATGTATATATACACACACAGACACACTTATTTTAGCTCTCTGTATACTGAGAACAAAGCTCTTGCTATGTCAGCATAAAAGCTGTTGCTGTTGAAGTGAGAAAAAAAAAAGTGTGCTCTAATATAGGGAATGGAAACATAAAGTTATTGAATGTGACTTTTGCCTGAGAGGCTGTATTTGGGTTGTTGAAAGTTAGAAAAAGAGAGATGAAATAGGATTATAAGGGGAGGGTGTAGGGATTGGGAGAGAAAGGGAGTGACAAAGATTGGCTGATTAAAATGCTAGCTAGTGGGTACTGTGTTGAAAACTCAGATTTGAGAGGTGAAAGGCCAGACCCGGTGCAGAACAGCCAAAATGGAATTAGAGCTTTAACGTACAATTAGCAGACTGAGGGCCAGAAGCTACACGTTGCAACAAGGAAGTGACAATTATAAACAGCTCAGGAAAGGATGGAAATCCAGAAGTGATAATGTGCTGCTGAGAAGGGAGAATGGAACTCCCTGGATCAAGTACAAGAGGACAAACACACAACCCACCAAAACTAGGGCACATTAAATGAAAAATCTGATAGCTGTGTGTGGCTTTTTTTCCCCCCTTCTTCTTTTGTTTTCATTCTTAGGGCAAGTATTGTTGCCACTGAATTTACCAGGTTGGTTTTTGCCTGGCAGCCGCCTCAGATACGTAACCGGTAAGAAAGCAGAGAGCCAAAATTCCTCTAAGACATAATTCGTGTATTCTCTGCATGTGTGTAAATTATGATACCACAGACACTGCACTTACTATTGCCGTCCTCCATCTTCTGAGACAGGCCTGAGAACAGTTTATCCCATGTAACTTTGATGCTTTCAACAACTGGACCCATGGCTGGGTAACTCAATAAGTAAGAGTCCCATATTAACAAGCAAAGAATAGGAAACAGTTGTTTCCAAACATGGCTGCCTAGTAGAACCACCTGGACAGGTTGTTAAAATTCCCTACTCCAGTGTTGTAGATCTTGATCTTGGTAATCATTCTACAATGTATATGTATATCAAGTCATCTTGGTGTATGCTTTAAATATATTCGATTATATTTGCCAATTGTTCCTCATTAAATTAAAAAAAAGATTTAAAAAATCAGCAACAACAACACACACAGACACAAACACACAAAATTTCCCATTCCAAGACTGTATGCCAGACCAATTAAATGAGAATTTCTGGGGTGAGATATAAGCATTCTTTTTAAGTATGAGAAGTACCAGAACTGAGAAAAATCTCTGCAGCCCAGTGGACTTTGATGAGTTCCACACCCCTAAGACATAAATGGCACTCCAACCCTATCCTGTCCAATCTCTCAAATATTGGCCAATAGATCTTGAAAGCTCAAGTGTTAATGTGGACAGCTCAGCCTCAATCCATTCCCCCCTCTGGCAGAGCCACTCCTAAATACCGAGAGAGTTAAGGCTTGATGACAGAGAAGGCCAATGGCGGTGGCTCCAAGATGTTAAGAAGCAGATTCAGCTTGCAGAAGAAATTTCATCCCTGCAACAGACATGAGCTCTAGGCCCTCCCACTTCACCCCCTATACATATCCCCTCAATACTATGACAAGTATCATTTTAGGGCCCAAAACCATCTTAGGGCTCAATTTTATGGGTTGACAAACCGAAATGGGACAATTACCAATGGTTTTATGCCCTCTGGGATTTTGCTGTAGGTTTAACATTGCCAGTTAGTGAAAGTAACCTAACATTCAAGGTTTGCTCTGACCCCACCGGCTTGTTCTTTATTCTTAGGGACCAAAATCAGAATGTTTTAGTTTTAGACTCATTATCCTTTACAGCTCAGCACTCAAGGACTCTATTAACTCTGAGCAGAAAGCAATTTCCAAAATTCCCTTCTTGTTTTTCTTTTCTTTTTTTTTTTTTTTTGTAAATATCAATTGAAGCCATAAAGGCTGACTGAGCTCTTTGTTAATCCAATCACACAAACGATACTAGGTATATAATACCTTCTATATTGTTACATATTTGCCACATCATGCACTATAAAATCCTTTTCTACAGTAAATTTTTATGCCTCCATTCTTTATCAGGTGATTTTGTTAGTCCTGACTTTAAATCTGATTTCTGACTCAAAACTCCACAACCTTAAAAAGCTCCTTAACATAATTCCCTCTACACCATTCTCCTTGTTTCTTAATTCTTGTAATTCTCCTAAATTATTTCTGCATTTGTGCTTGTTACACTAGTTAAAAACAAAACAAAACAAAAAAACAAGAACAACTTGCAATGGCTCCCCAGGGCCTACTGAACGAAGTTCAAGCGCCACAGGCGGTCTTTAAAAATATTCCATAATCTGACTCCAACCTTGATTCCTAGTCTTTCAGTTAACTGATCTCTCACTCCCCCTGGAATATGCCATGCATTGTCTCACCAATGTTTTTGAGTGTGTGCAGTTCCTTTTACAGTAAGACTCGTCCCCCATCTTCTCTATACTAAACCGACTGGGTAAAAGGGTTCTCTTTCTTGATCCTATGTCATGAATTCTTAACCTGGAGTCTATCTAGTCCTTGGGGTCTTTACATGGGTTTATGGGATGTGCATACTGCTTGAAGTTATTATACAAAATTTACTATATTAAATAATATACAAAATTATTATTCAAAATTGTGTGCACACAGAGTAGGCTATAAATTTGGTGGCTTCAAATGAGCTATGCCTCCCAACATTCATGCCCTTGTGTAGTTTCCTCTCATGAATCTGGGCAAGCTCTGTGATCTGTTTTAACAAACAGAATTTAGAGAAAGTAACTGTGTCAGTTCTGAGACCAAGTTTTAAGATTTCAGGTTTTTAGGGAAGTCAGCTCCCACGTAAAAATTCCAGCTACCCTGAGACCACCAGACGATTGAAGTCCAAGCAGGTAAATGGAGAGGCCTATGAGGAAGAGCCCTGAAGGCCCTGGCCAAAAGCCAGTAGCCGGCACCAACTGCCAGCAGCGTGAGTGAGGCTATTTTGGAATTTCCAGCTGCCTCAGTGTCTCAGATGACACCAGGTAAAACAAAAGAATCACCTGTCAATGCATACACTCCTGAGGAGTTAAAAAAAAAAACAACGCTATTGTTGTTTTGGGAGGATAGTTTGTTTCTCATTAATAGATAACAAAGCACAGGGTATGTGGGTGCTCCTGACTATAAACTTTTCTGAAAAAAAAAAAAAGATCCAGATTCTCAAAGGAATTAGTGATACAAGACAAGTTAAGTATCTTTAATGCATATATTTAGCCATTCTGTGGTCAGTTTCCTCCCTTAGAGACTGAGGATGGCTATTTGGAGGATTGTATAGCTACCGTGCATGTAAAGCACTTCGCAAACGTTAGCCGCTACTACTACTACTACTAGTAGTAGTAGCAGCAGGAGTAGTAATAGTAGCAATGTAGCTTTATAAAACAATGATAAGTTTTCTTTTTCTTTTGGAGACTCAAGTCCCATTCTTTGGGACAGCTTGTGAATTTTACAATGTTCCATTATTATACATACCTGAAGACTGTTCCTTTAAAATGAAAATATACATCTCAATGCTTACATATTCATACCGTTGTTTCGACAGACACCACCTTCCAAAGCTAATGGAATCTGTTGTCAGAAAGTTATGTCCTAACCTACACGTTTATTATTATGCTTTCCATATACATCAAAAAAAGCTACATTCTCATATTGATTTCTTTACTCAGTCAGTGATGTTTCCCTTTCCTTTGGGGATAAAGTAATCATGCACACACATACACACACACACACACACACACACACACATCCTTTTAGATCTTATGTAAGAGAATTTAAATAGTGGAAAAGTCAATAAATATAAAATCTCACCAACCTAGTTGTGATAGTTAATGTTATATCTCATCTTGGCTAGGCCATAGAGTCCAGCTATTTGGGAGAACATTATTCTAGACCTTTCTGTGAAGGGGTTTATAGATGAGATTTACATTTAAATTGATGGACTTTGAGTAAAGTAGATTGCCTTCCTTAATATGGATGAGCCTCATCCACTCAGCTGAAGGCCCGAGGGCATTCTGCCAACAGACAACCTTCAGGCTTCACCTGCAACGTCCACTCCTGAGTGTAAAGCCTGCCAGCCCATTCTGCAGAGTTTGGACTTGCCAGTCTTCATTGTCACCTGAGCCAATTCCTTAAACTAAATCTCTACGTATATACACACATCCTATTGGTTTGGTTTCTCTGGAAAAATCTATTATTTCTGATGTTCTCCTGATGGGCCACTTGAGGGCCTAAGATGATTGAAGCTTATTTAATTGAGACCTAATAGGTAACAACGTATAGCATAACCTCAGCCCCAAATTCTTTTTTTATTATGAATCTATAGAAATATTCCCAAGGAAAGCACTAGATTACAAAAGGTGTTAGATCAAGCCTGATGTCCTTTGAGTTTGTGATGCTCAATCCTCTGTGGTGGACCCACTCTGCCTGTCAGATCACAGGATGCTTCCCCTATAGAATGACAGTCTCAGGTTCTTGTGATATCTACATTTTGCCCAAGGCTTTTTATAAGCATAGCAAAATCTGCTGTCTCCGAGATAATATTCTTCCCACATCACCCATATCTGAGGGCTTTTGGGTTCCATGCTAGCTAGCATTTTTCCCGTATTTCAGGCAACACTACTCTCTGTATTATTTGTCAGAAAGGCTTTGTCATACATATTCAGGAAACATTTGCTTGGGAGACAAACGCAGTGAACACTATGCTGTAGGTAGAAGGGGCTCCTATCCATTCTTTCTGTTCCATTTCAGATAATGACTTTCTGTCTATCCTTTAAATGAATATTTCTCGATCACTGAAATGTTAAAGAAAAAATCACTAGAAACCAAACATATTATTAATCTAATTCTAATTTCCCATCTTGCCTTGGTTTAATGACAGACTTCTTTTTCACTGAATTCGCTCATTATTTTTCACTTTCTTCTGTCCTTCCCTGTCTATCCCCTGTTATTGTTCTATGTGGGTCCCTGTTTCTAAGCTTGCTCTTACTTTCTCCTTCCTTCTCTCAGACCTCTTTTCTGCTGAACTACAAATAGCGTTCCACTGGCTTTTAATTCAGCTTTTGCCCACTGAAGCTCTTTTCCCTTTGCTGTGAACCTTTCCAAATTCATATTCTACCCAAATAATTTTATTCCCCATCCCTACTGCAATGCAATGGTTTCTTATTATCTCCTCTTTTCATAGTTCTAAGTAGTTGAGAAAATTAGGAAAATAAAATGATAATTTCTGGCCGTTCATTACCATTCCTCATAATTATTAACCATAGGAGATGTGAATACTGGGTAATATGGTACATTTCTACTTGTAGGATCTTCAAGTCTTTTTTTTTTTTAAGACTTTTTTATTTATTTATTCATGAGAGACAGAGAGAGAGACAGAGAGAGAGAGGCAGAGACACAGGCAGAGGGAGAAGCAGGCTTCATGCAGAGAGCCTGATGTAATCCTGGGACTTCAGGATCACGCTCTGGGCCCAAGGCAGGTGCTAAACTGCCAAGCTATCCAGGGCTCCCAGGATCTTCAAGTCTTACTCTAATTTCTCTACCTTCAGTTTGTTCATCTGTAAAGGGAGTTTTATAACAATAATAACACGTGCCTCAGAGGACTGGTGCTAGGATTACATAAGATTAGCTATTAAAGCATGTTATAAACTATGAGTGAACCTACGAAGGTTAGTACTCAGTCATCCAGGTGTATACTCACCCGAGATTTCCTGTGGATTAAAAATTAAATTAAAAACTCTTCCATAACAAGTAAATAAAGAAACTAAACAGCACACAATTAACAAACTTAGTCTCAATTGTGCTACATTCTTTCTGTCACCTAGAAACTAATTAGTACGACATAATCACATACTTCCTGCCCAGTAAACATACAAGTCCCAGAGGAACAAATGATTTGTATCATGAATCACTGGCCACTGCTTACTGGTAATTATCATATAAATGAGGTGCTTCACATTGACCTCTGATTCCCTAGTCCTTTTCTGAGACAGCAAAGATATACCAGTTATGCAAAAACTTGATAAATTTTAAATTACTTTTCTAGCCTTGCCTTCTGGATATTCTTTGTTTTGAAAAAAAAAAAAAAAAAGATCACCACCCCAACAAAAAAACTATCAAAATACTAAAATATTAGTTTATGTTTAGAAATGCCTTTCACGATTAAAAAAGAAAATTCAAGAAAATTTCCAAAACTCTAAGAATAATCATTCCTACTAGCCATATGGAAGTGACTGTACTCATGCCTTTCTTAAGGAATCAACCAGTCCATTAAAGGATGACACCCAGCCCTGTCCCTGACTAACTATATGAATTTAGTCAGCAACTTTCCTTATCTTACCCACAGTTTCTTCCTTTGTATAATTAAACAGTTAGATTAGGTAATTTTAGGGTTCCTTTCTGCCCTAACATTCCTTCATTCTGAGTCTTAAAAAAAAGGAATATACATGCCATACACTTTAAATTATTACTTAATATGGTGGTTCTCAACATTAGCTGCACACTAGAGTCAGCCTAGGAGCTTCAAAAAATACTGATGCTGAGGCTCCACCCCCAGGGCATGGGAATTAATTGGTCTGGATGTAGCCTGGACACCAAGGATTATAAAAGTGATAATGTGCTCCTAAGATCAAGAAGCATTCATTAATTAATACATATGTTTTAAATGTGGGGAAGAAGTTCCTCTTCTTTTCCTTCTTCATTTGAAGAAGTTAAATTACCTCTCTGAGGCCACCTAGCCAACTGAAATATGGAGAATCCAACCAACCCTGCATGACTGTGGGAACCCCAAGCAAGATAGCAGCAGTGGTGGCACTGGCAGGGCACTGGCTCAAAGGAGGGACACAAGAAAAGAGTCATTTCTTTCTTTCTCCCCACTGCCTGATCCCCCAACACCTGCAAATGCCAAACCTTCATCCACTACTAGTCAAATATTGGAATATCACTGGAAGAACTAAATGAATTTCCTAAAGTAGAATTTTCAAAACTATTCCATCAACTCAGTGAAAACACAATGAAGGCAGGGACTCTATCACCATTATTTCCGAAATACTCAGAACAAATATTGATTCAATGAAAAGATGAATTGGTAACTGTTTCCATGGGCCTTTGATCTCTGTCCCTCCTGTTCATCCCTAATATGCATACACATATACACTTTGCCATCTTTCTAGGACTCTGCTTTTCACTGATGTAAAGGATCTAAGTCTTGAGGGCCACACCTTTTTTTTCCCCTTCATTATAATATCACTACTACTTATCACTGGAGATATTATCCCATAGATAGGGTCATACAGATACTGTCCTATAGGAATTCTCAATAAAATACTGGTTGGAACATATGAATAAATGGACTCATTTTTCCTCATTCATGGTTTTAGAATATGATGAGAGAAATGTCAAGAAATGATGGAATTATAGGAAACATATATAAGAGTTGACTTTGTGCGTATGTAAAGCCACCTGGGTTTGGTTTTTGTAGCCCCTAGTGAGAGCCTCCGGCCAACTCCAGGAGGGCTCCCAAATCAATGAAAAGATGAAGGCAAAAATTTTTTTATCGCATGGAGCCTCCACCAGTGGGATCGCAGCTTATAGTGTTTGCCAGCCCAGTCCTTGATTTCAGAGATCATTATGTGACAGGCAGGCAGGGCCAGAAATAGAAGAGGAGAACAATATTCTATCAGCCAATGTTCTAGTCAATCAGAATAATTCATGTGTTTTCTCTTTCAAGAGGAGAATATGGAATGGAGTATGGTTGAAGCCTGAACTTATCAGTGAACAGGGAAAAAAATAAAAAAGACAAATTGCTCATGTACCAGTCTTTCCATCCATCAGCTCCAATATAATAACAGTCTCTACTTCATCATTTTGTTCACACAGTCAAATATTCACTGAGGATTCTGACCAGGCATCTTCAACTACCTGCCTGATTACTGAACAAGTCAGGCTGTCTTCGGCATTTTGTGCCTAGTGCTCACTGATGACTTGAGGAATAAGGAGGTTATAAAATACTTAACGGTGGGTAATATCTTTGAACTATCTTGCATGCCACTCTTACGTGCCCTTACAATCAATTCAGCACAAAATAGTGTTTATCCTGACTAATCATATCTGAAAATTACAGAGTGAATAATCACTCACGATTATGAAAATCAAGGGGGTTCCTCTTAATGTAGCTTTGTGTGGGTCATCTTCTAAACCTCCCATGTTCACAAGTCTTCAATGAACTAGAAGAAAATAATCAGAATAAACCAGATCGCTTTACAGAAGCAAAGCTTTTTTTTTTTTTTTTTTTTAAAGTAGGCTCCATGCACAGCAGGAGGCCCAATATGGAGCTTGAACTCACAACCCCAAGATGGAGACCTGGGCTGATATTAAAAGTTAGATGCTTAACTGACTGAGCCACCCAGTTGCCCCTAAGCTCTTTTTAAAGATTGGGTAAATAGGTCAATGTTCTTTAGAAAGAAACCAAACTATTAGTCCTGGGCACTTCTGGAGAAGGAGTGAGGTGGAAGAAAGGCAAAGCTCTTTCCCAGAAAAATAGGGGTGACTCATTCACCTTGAGGAGGGCCGTGTGCCCATTAAGCCCGCCAGGGAAACATTTAGCGGGCTTGAGCAGCAATTTTCTAAATGAGTAGTAATTTCCTTAATGAATCTTCCCCCTTAAACCTTTGTGAAGATAATTATGTATATAATTTCAGAGGCAAAAAACAGACCCTTAAGTGCCGGAAATGACTTGCCCACAGTCACACTATGAACTTCAGAGCTTCGCATCTGCTTCTTATGCCATGAGACCACACTCCTGACTCTGAGATGAACAACTTGGGGCCTAAAGCCTAAATAAATCATCAGAGCAACTGCCACATGCTTGCTTCTAGAATCATCCAAGTCATTAATAGGAACCTGGCTGATACAGTCACATTTTTCTCTCTGCCCTTTACATACCACTGTTGGTTATTCAGAAGTGTTGAATAGTCAAGAGAAATTTCACTTTTTAACTTCTCAAAATGAAAGACTAAATTAATCACATTCTCCTCAGAAAGGAATTTGCTGAATATGTAGATTTCAAATGAAAGACAGAAAGGCTTCATTTTCCTTGTCCCTCACATATTTTTAAATAGCATACTGGTTAAAAAGCAGTACAAACCATTTCCTTGGCAGGATTGTTTGTTTCTCTATGGAACAGGGTCTGATTTTTTCCTACTCCTTCATCTTTTCACATCACTTCTCAAGATCCATTGGAGGTGTATGGCAATGCTGATAATAGGGGTTAAGAGAGTCTTAATAAGCGTGGAAAATGGAATTGCACAGAAGGAAGTGGACAGGTGTTAGAATTACAAATCTGGGTTCAAATCTCAGCTCTGCTACCAGCCTTGACTAGGTTCTTTCACAATATATTTCTTCATCTCTTCACAAAATGGGAAGAAGGACACCCACATGGCTGGCATGCACATCGGAAATAATAAGGACTGCACGCAGTGCCCAGATCATCAATGCTTCTCTAAGTCACGAGCCCTATCTTTCCCTTAAAATGCTGATCAGTCCAAATCCTGGAACAGTCCCAGGTGGTTTTCATCTTGTGGGGATGTTAGAAGACTCTGCCAGCCATACTACAAACGCGTCATGAACAAGAATGCCAGACAAAGTAAGATTCAAAAGGCAGCTGGGGACAGGGATAACGAGTGAGGATCCATCCTCACCTGGTCACTTCCATGGACCCTCAGGCAAGTTCTGTTCTGTGTCAGTTTCTTCACCTGTGAAACACAGTAAAAACAGTACTTGCTATTCTGACTTCACACATTTATGGAGAGAATGAAATGATGCGCTTAGTGATGAAAGTGGAAAGTGTAATTCTTAAGCACAATATAACAACAAGAGCATGGCAATTTTGTCTCACTTTCTTTCAATTAACTATATGCATTCCAAACTTATTTGTATAACAATGTTATATTTCATTTTCTAATACTCTCTTGAACAAAATCTATATGATCTTGAACTGTAATACACCAAAAAAAATGTGTATGTAGGTGTGTATGCACATACACACATATATATGAAGATCATGGGATGATAAGAGATGCCTTTGAGGCAGAAAACATTTCAAGTCTACTTTAGAATTCTGTTTTTTTAAGGGTTGGAAACCACTGAATAAGGAATTTTAAAACTCTACAGCTGGATGGAAGGCCAATTAATCACTGGGAGCCTTTCCCCTAAGATCAGGAACAAGACAGGGATGTCCACTCTCACCACTGCTGTTCAACATAGTACTGGAAGTCCTAGCCTCAGCAATCAGGCAACAAAAAGACATTAAAGGCATTCAAATTGGCAAAGAAGAAGTCAAACTGTCCCTCTTCGCCGATGACATGATACTCTACATAGAAAACCCAAAAGTCTCCACCCCAAGATTGCTAGAACTCATACAGCAATTCGGTAGCGTGGCAGGATACAAAATCAATGCCAAGAAATCAATGGCATTTCTATACACTAACAATGAGACTGAAGAAAGAGAAATTAAGGAGTCAATCCCATTTACAATTGCACCCAAAAGCATAAGATACCTAGGAATAAACCTAACCAAAGATGTAAAGGATCTATACCCTCAAAACTATAGAACACTTCTGAAAGAAATTGAGGAAGACACAAAGAGATGGAAAAATATTCCATGCTCATGGATTGGCAGAATTAATATTGCGAAAATGTCAATGTTACCCAGGGCAATATACACGTTTAATGCAATCCCTATCAAAATACCATGGACTTTCTTCAGAGAGTTAGAACAAATTATTTTAAGATTTGTGTGGAATTAGAAAAGACCCCGAATAGCCAGGGGAATTTTAAAAAAGAAAACCATATCTGGGGGCATCACAATGCCAGATTTCAGGTTGTACTACAAAGCTGTGGTCATCAAGACAGTGTGGTACTGGCACAAAAACAGACGCATAGATCAGTGGAACAGAATAGAGAATCCAGAAGTGGACCCTGAACTTTATGGTCAACTAATATTCGATAAAGGAGGAAAGACTATCCACTGGAAGAAAGACAGTCTCTTCAATAAATTGTGCTGGGAAAAGTGGACATCCACATGCAGAAGAATGAAACTAGACCACTCTCTTTCACCATACACAAAGATAAACTCAAAATGGATGAAAGATCTAAATGTGAGACAAGATTCCATCAAAATCCTAGAGAAGAACACAGGCAACACCCTTTTTGAACTCGGCCATAGTAATTTCTTGCAAGATACATCCACGAAGGCAAAAGAAACAAAAGCAAAAATGAACTATTGGGACTTCATCAAGATAAGAAGCTTTTGCACAGCAAAGGATACAGTCAACAAAACTCAAAGACAACCTACAGAATGGGAAAAGATATTTGCAAATGACATATCAGATAAAGGGCTAGTTTCCAAGATCTATAAAGAACTTATTAAACTCAACACCAAAGAAACAAACAATCCAATCATGAAATGGGCAAAAGACATGAACAGAAATTTCACAGAGGAAGACATAGACATGGCCAACATGCATATGAGAAAATCCTCTGCATCACTTGCCATCAGGGAAATACAAATCAAAACCACAATGAGATACCACCTCACACCAGTGAGAATGGGGAAAATTAACAAGGCAGGAAACAACAAATGTTGGAGAGGATGCGGAGAAACGGGAACCCTCTTACACTGTTGGTGGGAATGTGAACTGGTGCAGCCACTCTGGAAACTGTGTGGAGGTTCCTCAAACAGTTAAAAATATACCTGCCCTACGACCCAGCAATTGCACCGTTGGGGATTTACCCCAAAGATACAAATGCAATGAAACGCCGGGACACCTGCACCCCGATGTTTATAGCAGCAATGGCCACGATAGCCAAACTGTGGAAGGAGCCTCGGTGTCCAACGAAAGATGAATGGATAAAGAAGATGTGGTTTATGTATACAATGGAATATTACTCAGCTATTAGAAATGACAAATACCCACCATTTGCTTCAACGTGGATGGAACTGGAGGGTATTATGCTGAGTGAAGTAAGTCAGTCGGTGAAGGACAAACATTATATGTTCTCATTCATTTGGGGAATATAAATAATAGTGAAAGGGAATATAAGGGAAGGGAGAAGAAATGTGTGGGAAATATCAGAAAGGGAGACAGAACGTAAAGACTGCTAACTCTGGGAAACGAACTAGGGGTGGTGGAAGGGGAGAAGGGCGGGGGGTGGGAGTGAATGGGTGACGGGCACTGGGGGTTATTCTGTATGTTAGTAAATTGAACACCAATAAAAAATAAATTAAAAATTAAAATTAAAATTAAAAAAAATAAAAGGAAGGCCAATTAATGAAATTAATCACAGATTAATAACTATAGCTAATGTTTATTGAACTGCCACGTATCAGTTAGTGATCTAAACTCTCTCTTTCTTTCTCTTATAACTTTTTGATCCTCGTGATGTCCTTCTGATAAAGTACTAAAATTACTCCCATTTTATAGGTGAGGAAACAGGTTCAGAGAGGCTAAATAGTTAAAAAATTAAAAAGGAAAAAAAAAAAAGAGAGGCTAAATAATCTGCCTTACGTCACAGAGCCAATGGGTGGCAGGGCCAGGGTCTGAACTCATAGTATCTACTTCCAGAGTCTGCCCTCTTAACCACTACACACTTTTGTTTACATTTTGCATTTCAAGTGATCACCCTGTTACTGAATTGAGCTCAAAACTTTACCAGATATGGAAGGAAAGGAGAATACAGGATAAATACAAGACAAAGTTTCCCATCTCAAGGATGTTTCAGTAAATCTGTAACAATTAAGATAATTTACAAGACAACATATAAGAACATCTTAATATGGTGACAATGCCATATAAAAGACGAGAAGAAAAGAATAATTACACATAGGGTATGCAAGCCCACTCTAAGAGGTAATTAGTGGAAAAGGCCAGTGAATGGGTTGTTAAGAAGATGGGAGTGTGTTGCGGGTGGGGGACGTTTTCAGGAGAGAATACAAATTCTGAAGCATGGAACTCTGTCCTTTGGAGGAAAGCTGCTCATTTTTAAGAGGAAAAAAATGCATAGATGAAATAAGTGGGTGGCAGTTAGTAGAAGACTCTTTTTTCTTGACCAACTCAAATGCAAACTGTAAAATTAACACAGAGAAGTGGGTCACATTTTGGGGTGAGGATTCTTCATCAAGAGCTGTCAGCAACCAATTAGTCATCAACCCATGTGCTCTCTATTAAATCAGTTGTGGACAGGAAAAAAAGGAAATTATGTCTTCATGTAGGGAAATCTCAGTATCTAAAAAGTTTTATAATCATGGATAGACACATAAAGTGGCTGAAGAACTCTGGTGAGCAATATTATCAGCAAGGGCAAGAGAATAAAATATATTTCCAAATGATTTAAGTATGGAAGAAATACCCCACTAGTTTGTTCCTATCTTTAGATTAGAAGCAAGAGATAATTACAGTTTCAGGTGTAGCTTGATGGAGGGGCCAAATCATTGGCCCCATGACACTTGCTTTTTGTTTCTTTGTTCAGCTCTGTACTTCTTCATGTATTGGCTCTGTTCTTAGATCAGTCGTGTGATAGGTGTGGCAGCTCTAGACCTTTCCTGAGTTCAAGAAAACTGGAAAAGAAGATTAGCTTTTTTATTATCTCAGAAAAAAAATAAAAAAAAAATAAAGAACAGGATTGAGTATCATAGGCTCTTAATGGCTTGGCTCTTTGATATGTATCCCCAAACCAATTGTTGACAGGGAGATCTTAGGTCAAATATTCCACCCTGGAGTTATGATGCCAGAGTTAGTTCCACATGAGCTAGTAATGGGATGGGTTCACCACTCTACATAAAAAAAAGTGAACTGCTGGCCCAAGAAGGGAGACAGCTGCTATATGGTAAAAATAAACAAACAAACAAAGGACCACTACAGTATATCAAGCCCTTCACCCAGCAACATGACTAACATGGTACTGACATACAGCACCTTGTGTTAATATCTGTAAAAGCAACAAAATTCAGACTATATGGTTTTTAAAGCATGTGTAGCAGCTGCATCAGCATCACTTGGAGGTTTGTTAGAAATTCAGATACTTGGGCCCACCAAAGACCAGTTCTGGTGATGTGTATGGAGCACACCATTTCAAACCTAGATCTGTGGTGTTCTGGTCCTGGTTCTTTTCCCCCTAACAATAAGAGGTAGAAAGCACACTTTTTTTTAACCGTGAAAAGTGCTAATGTTTTGTTATCTAGCCAATTCCCTATATATTGACCCCAAATGTAAACATTTTATCATATCTATATTTCAGAGTGGAAGTGCTAACATACCAGGATACAGATCCCATCTACTGTGACCCTGAGCAAGTCAGCTAAGTTCTCCATGCCTCAGTTTTCTCAGTTGTCTTATAGCACAATTGTGAAGATTAAACAAAATCTTGATTATAATGTTTCTAATCCATACCTTATGGGATGCTCAAAATGGTTGCTTTTACAGTGCTACCCTAGAGCAGTTATTTAACTCAGACTGCTCTTCACAACTCTAGACCTCCATGGATTTGCTTTAAGAATTCTCCAAACTGTGAGGTAATGCCTCCCACAGATGAAGATATAAACTGCTCTAGGAACATGTTCACCTTTGCATTTGTTTTATAACTTGGGGTTCCAGGCAAGGTTTTTTTTTAAGAAAAGAGTCTTGTCTTATTAAAAATATTCTAAATTTTCTCTAAATATATATAAATGTATACACACACACACACACACACACACACACACCAAAGAGGCCCCATATATTCTCCTCCTGCCTGACGCTCTTAACATGTTAGGAGGTCAGGAGAAAATCTGAACTAGTAAAGAGTTGTGGATTTGGTCTTCATCTGGCCAATTAACTTTATTCTTTGCTGGAATGCACAGAATTAATCTTGGTCTGCCATCTTGAAATCTGCAATTAACCAAGTACACCCAAAAGATGAAACAGGATGGATCAACCCAAATGTCATTTGATTTTTGATAAGTACCACAAGGCACAAGACCTAAGTTGTGTTAGCAGTCATCATTATATCTAAATGTCTACATTATAGTCTATCTACTTGTGAAATAATATTTTTTGTTTAATTCTCAAAGAAAATAGCAGCTATGTTCCTTTAATACTACATAAGATTTGTAAGTTGCAAGATTTTCTTTCTTACTTCAGGGAACAAAAATATACATACTTAGCTAAATACACAAGCACATATATATCTATCTCACTGTTCAAGCAATTTCAGATCACTTACAACTGTTAGACCCCTTGTAGTTTTGAAGCTCAATATTGAGTATAAGATTATTTTTTAATAAGAATAAACATTATGGGTTTCGTTGTTTACCCCCAAACTAGCATGAGGTTGATTTGTCATTACAATGATTTAAAATTCTTGAATAAATCTGATAATTCTATGAAATGTTACATATTTAATGAAATTAAAATGTCCTTTCTGATTTAAAAAAAAAAAAAAAAGTAAAATGACCCTCGGGTGAAATAGGAGAATCATTCATTGAAAATTGGACTCACTTTCATTAGTATCCTAGGGCTGCTCTATCAGAATAGCACAAACTTAGATGACTTAAGACAATAGATATTTTTTCTCACAGTAAAGCCAATGTTGATTCCTTCTTGGGGGCTTAGAGAGAGTATCTGTCCCATGCCTCTCCCTAGCTTCTGGTGGCTCTAGCAATTCTTGGTCTTCCTTGGCTACTTTTCTTCAGACTCTGTCTCTTTCATCACATGGTCATTTTCCCTCTCTGTGTGTCTTCACATGATGTCTTCCTCTCTGTGCAGATCTATCTTTGTGTCTCTTCCTCTCTCTTATAAGGACTTTAGGCATATTGGATTAAGGGCCCACCCTATTCCCATATGACCTTATCTTAATTTATATCTTAATCACATATGTATGGACCCTATTTCCAAATAGGGTCACATTCACAGATTTGCAAAAACCCAAGAGTATCAACCTATTTTTTTCAGGGGACACAATTCAATCCACAGGAGTTTCTCACCAGTACATTGAAAACAGGGTATTGGACTATTGGACATCAGATTCAGAAAGTGACAGCTATTTTCCAGAAGGCTTATTTTCAACTCTTAGCTTTGTTCTTTGCTTAGCTGACACTGAATATAATAGAACAATTTTCGTTATTTTATGTAATTATTACATAATAATAACCCATCCTGCCTTTTCAATCTCTTTTTCTCTACATATATGAATATACTCAGTGCCCCACCTAAGGTAAATTATTCATTGTTCCCAATGCTTACATTGAGTTTTCTCACCTCTGTGCCTTCCCTCTTATGCTCAGCCTGGAATGCTATGCTGTTTTGTGATAATTTAGATTACTGTTCAGCAAAGTCCTCCTACCACTGTGGGCAGAGGATCCGTCCCCACATATTCAATGCTTGGTTCAGACATGGAAATTGCTTTGGCTAATGGGAAATAAGTGAATATGACATTAGAGAAAGTTCAAATGTGCTTGCATGGTAGGACTTGTGATTTGTTCTCTGTTATCACTATGAAAAATGTGTGCTTCTGGGTGGCCTGCTTATTTATATAAGATGGCAGATACATGCAGTAGATTTGAACTAGATCAAGGCTAGATCCCCAATCCCTAGCCAACACACAGAGTGAGAATCAATGAACTCTGTTCTGAGGTAGTCTATTACACAGCACTTTTATGGCATTTGCTGACTGTTACATCCTGTTTACTCATGTTCAATCTTACCTTCTTTCAAAAACTCAGTTTAAGCTCTTTCTCTTTGTTACTTTCTTTGATTTCCTCCTCTTGAAAGCATTTCCTCTGTCCTCTAAACTCTCCTATTGTTTTATCTATACTTCTCTTAAAGAACTCATCTCCTTCCCCACCTCCTCCATTTTATTTTATATTTGTACTTTACTTCTTCAATTAGACTATCCACCACTTGAAGACAAACATATATTTAATTTATGTGTGACCCCATCATAATGTTTTGAATGGAATATTCAAAAACTTCTGCTTATGCTTTTTTAAAAAATTGGTCCTGGGTCCTACAAGATAGAGGAAATTGCCTTTAATTCAAATATTTGCAAAAATCAATATAAGAAGAAAACTGAAAGCAGGAACCTATCACAGATGCATTAGAGTAATGAAAGTGAATAGTCTCTGCTCAAAAGTGGATTAATTAAGAGCAGGGATTTTATGAACCTCCAGATCTGGAAGGCCCCCTCCCCCAACAACCACTAGCCTTGGCCAAGCCACCATCATCTCTTCTTGGACCACTACATTAGGTTTCTGCTTAATGTCCCTACTTTCACCCTGGGCAGTCTGCAATCTCTTCTCCATGTAGTGGTCAGAGGAATATTTCCAAAATATAAAGCGGGTGCTTTCACAATCGTGCTTAAAACTCTTTCTTGTACTGAGAAGAAAATCTAAACTCTCTAATTGGTTTCCATAGTCTGGCCTCTGCTTGCACCTCTGATCTCATTTTCTACAGTCTCAAATAACTATGGCCTTATTTCTGTTTTTTCAACATGTCAAGTCTGTTCATACCTTATAGATATCACTCTTGCTGCTCACCCACCTGGTATGCTCTTCATTCAAGCCTCTATAGGGCTGGCTTCTTCCAGTCACTCAGGTCTCAATTCAAATGTCAACTCCTCAAAGAAGTCTCCCCTGAACACACAAGCTCATATTGTCCCTGCTTTCCCAGCAAGGGACTCTCTTAAAATTAGTGTATTCATTTATTTGTTCACCCTAGAACAAGCTGGAACATGACCTACAATCTTTCAGGTTATATTCTTGTAAGCAGTAAGATTCTGTGCTTAAGGATTGGGTTTTGAAGTCAGACTGTTCAGATTTGACCCTGGGTAAGTTACTTACATGAGGCAATTTCATATCTGAATTTTCTTATTTGCTAAATGGAGACAATACAATACAGGAAACAACCTCATAGGTTTGTTGTAAACTAATATGCACAAAGAAATTAGAATATTCCCAGGCAGGCACATAGGAAATGCTATAAATGTTCACCCTTAGTATTATCGTTGTATTATTCACTGTTGTATCCTAATGCCTAGGGCACTCTTGGCCATGTGGTCAACACCCAATAAATGTTTGTTGAGTGACTGACTGAATAAATAAATGAATAAATAATGGAGCTCCATATCTAACCAAATAATCTGATTTCGAGGTGAAAAATACATCTGATTCTCTTTCCCATGACCTAGAACCATACTATTGACTTAGAACCAAAAAAGAAACCACTGTATAAATGAATTACATAAAGGCAAGTCTGATTATTTCCTAAAATTTATTCAGGAAGCCAAATTTTGCCCCAAAGTGAAAATGCAGAAGAAACCCAATTTTAGAGAATGGAAGAAAAACTGTGGAACTTTCAGGTCCCAAGAGCTAACTGGAGCTAGCCTAGTGAGGCAAACTCAAATCAGAATATCTCCCCAAAGTAGCCCAACAATGTCTGGAAGATTGACCTGGCATTTCGAGGGATGGCTTGACTCTGTAATGACCTCAGGGCATCAGTATCCTGGCCCCCTGCACTGGTTTATGTTGAGAATGATGGTGAGGAAGGTGAGATGAATAATCAAGTCTATACTTACTTTTGCTTATTGTCCTCAAGAGTAAGCCTCCTTGACTTATACTGCTTCTTTGTCTCTTAACTCCCATTCATCATTTTGAATACATTCCCATTAATACCAGACACAAAAACAACCTAACCAGAAATAAACACCAACATGATTCATATTCCTCTGCAAGCAAGGTCCTGGTGGCAAACTCCAGCCCGACTCCCCTCATGCTAGCTCCTCCAATGGCAGCAAACAGAATTCAACATCATCTCAAAGTTTAAATGGTGACAGATATGTGTCAATTACCATAAGGACAGAAAAAAAAGCTAAAATATAAATTGTAAATAATATTACACCATCTCCCTTCATATTAGGCCTTCTCAAATTTTTTTTCTATTAAAAAAAATAGATTTGGCCCTGGGCCCTGGAATTAAGGGAAAAGGTACTTACTTCAAATATTTGTAAAAATAAACAGAAAAAAACAAGAGCAGGATCCTATCACACAATAAACTGATTTCAGTTTTAAATATCCTGGAGAGGAAGCAATATTAAAATCAAAATAACCTCAGGTTTATACCCATTTTAATGTTCAGCTACTGCAGAAATCGTATTAAGTTATACAGTCGACCTTGCACAATGTTGAGGGTGGGAGTGCTAGCCCCTCAGGGCAGTGAAAAATCCGTGGGTAACTTCTGACTCTCTCAAAACTTAACTACGAACAGCCTGTTGTTGATCAGAAGCCTTACTGATAACATAAATGGTCAATTAACACACATTTTGTATGTTATGTATTACATATACTGTATTCTTACAAGAGATTAAGCTAGAGGGAAGAAAATGTTATTAAGAAAATTACAAGGAAGAGAAACTAAGTTTACCGTACTGTTCAGAATTCACTGAAAAAAAAAATATGTGGAAAAAAAAAATCCACATATAAGTGGGCCAATGTAGTTAAACCCGTGTTGTTCAAGGGTCAACTGTTCTTCAAAGTTTTTTCTAGTGTTTATTTGGAATAATTTTTTTTTTTTTTTTTTTAACTTACTGCTAGTGCTTACAATCAGGAACCAGGTAACAATTCACCGCTACTGGAACAGCACTGAGTGCAGCCTGGCCTCACAATACCTCAGAGTTATAGTACTTTTAACAAAGAATGGAATCCTTCGCTAAGCAGGGTAGCTGCATTTCTAGTACATAACAAAGACGGCAGGGACAGGATGGCACAGTTCACCTCCAGCCCCACCAGATGATTACAAGCACACTGTCACCTCCACAGTTTCATTATATGGATTAAGGGGAAGAGACTTCAACTGCGGCATGACCTGACTGCACTGAGCCAACAAAAATCACAGGCTCGCCGCTCCTTGCCTTGGTGGCTTGTTTCATAACTGCAAGCAAATCACTCACGTTCTCTGCTCCTGCCCTAGCTTCTCCTCACGGCTATTGCCCACCCTGACTTAAATCTTTATAAACAATGCTCCATACATAACCTAATTAACAGGCAAAAAGAAGCAGCATTTTAAAGACTCCTTTTTGTGTATATTTAAAGAATTTTATAAGAATGGTCACTGTTTGAATTCTAGCTCTGCCACTAACTAGTAGAAACTAAGGTGAGTACCTGAACCTATCTGAGGCTTGGTTTGCTCCTCTCTGAAAAAAAAAATTTTTTTTAATTCCTATCCTTTCTTGCAGAGCTTTTGTGATAATTATGAAAATGTATGAGCAGTAACAGAAGTCCAACCAAAACTCCTAAGTCCACCTTGATCACTCTCTTGCTTGTCATGTTATAAGAACTCAACTTCTCTTTCCTGAATCACAAAATACCAAGACAAGAAAAAGGATTCTGCCCTTTAGAACTGCTTCTTCAAGTTTGTAACCAAGAATATGTGTTTTCTTTTGCCTACCACAAAACGCATAATAATAAAATAAAAAAAAATAGTTGAGCTTCCAGAGAATATGCAGTTATCAAAAATCAAAATGAAAACTCAAAGGAAAATAGAAGAAATAGCAAAACTTCCCATAGGCAGGTAAATAAGTCTTCCATAGATCAGAACTGGGCACAACTGTCTGAAGGAGGAACATTTTAGCAGGCATTGTTCTCAGTAAACAAGAAAGCAGATGCCACCCCCACATTTTGTGAAATATTTATGACTCCACCACACACCCTTTTGGGGGAGCAAATTGATGACTCTTCTACCCAACACAATCACCTGGGGTGTGCCAGGCACAGCCTCTATCAATCATACTGACATGATTTGTTTCTCTTTATTCAGGGGCTGCCTCCCCTTCAATCCAATGTCCAAGATGGAGAGGGTGAAAAAGATGGAGTAGCCAAGGCTTCTCTTGTCAGGTTTTTTTAGATGTCAAGAGTTATAGTGTTTGGGGGTATTACTGCTGGATACAAAAAGTGTTTTGTCTCCTCCAAATTGGCCAAACAAATGGGGGACTGTGTTAATCCCATTTTAGTCAAGTGCCTTGTATTCCATATTTACAGCTATGTGCATAATGCTGTGTCACAAAGTAATGTTCCAATCTGCATAAGATTTAAAAATCAGAACACATACTGCCTAAAACTGGATTAATGGTGGAAATTCACCTTGACAGTGGATGGAAGTGACTATTGCCAAGGTAAACTTGAGCACAAACTAGATGGGCGCTAACTCTTTCTGCCACAGAGAAGTAGATGTTTACTCAGAAACACGTATTGGGAATCTGTGGAGTGCTAAGTAGTGCACATTGTAAGGAACATGTTTCCCTACCTTAAAGGCACCTCAGATGCAAACTATCAAAATGTACCAAGTTTTCCATGACTGGACCCCAAGTTTATATCTGCAACAGGCTCTTTGATTTTCTCCATTCCAACCATTCGAAAGTAGTCACTTTGCAACACATGCATTATCCTGACTTTACTCAAGTTGTGCCATCTCATGCATCCCACTGTTTCTTCTGGTCAAAACCTAAACATTTTTAAAGGTCCTGTTCACATACCACCTCTCCCATTGCCTATCCCTGGGTGTGAACAATCCTCCCCTTCTTCCTCTCAGTTTCACATAACTTGAATACTTACTAACAGCTCGTACACTGATCTAACTTATTCTAGACTTAACTCTGGCATGCTCGCTTCCACAATCAATTGACTTTGTATTCCTGGAGAGCAAGAGTCATGTCTTGTTCCACTTTGTTCACTCTCTATGTCTAGTTGGTAAGAGATCATTATGACAAAAAAAGGGAAGTACACTGGTTCAATAGGATAAAATTTTCCCAAAGATACCACTCTCATTTAAAGAGATCCCATGGCGTATTAATTAATATGGTTGTTTTGATTCTTGCTCATGCTAGTTACATTATTTTATTTCTAGAGAAGTACTAAGAAAGACTAGTAGATACTACCCATGCCCCCACTGTCCTCTATCATGCTAGGTGCCATCATGAAGAAATATCCTTTAGGGGGCTTGACCTCACAGCTGTCTGCCCTGTCACTACCATCTCTAGGAATAAAAGACTCCACCACCTTCCCCCTCACTTATTCCCAGCTCCGAGAGCCCCACTGTCAGAAATCTTCTTGCTTGAAGATCTTCACACTTAAATATTTTTTCACCTTGTCAATACAAATGTTTGTTCATCAGAAACAGTAGATAAGTTGTTACAGTTTTTCATGTTTTGAATTCTCTCTTCCCTGGGGCAAAAAAAGGGGGGGGTGCCTCAACATCCTAAAAATGGACTTTATGCTCAGCATTTTCACTTTAGGATGTGTGGTTTATGTGCTATGTGAAAAATCTATGCAATAAAAGGAGAAGGGAAAAATATCCACTAATGACAAGAAAAGTTAGATACAAAATTGACCCCCCAAAGCCAGTCATCGAGTGGCACCCTTTATCAAGGCTGAAGAATTGTATAGAAACATGGAAACCATAAAAAGGAGGGGGCACAGATACTGAGGGCTAGAATTACAAAGGCAGAAAGATCGGTAAAATGTGTCCTTCTCAATGTAACACTCCCAGCAGAGAGAGAATTAAACTTCAAATGTGAGAAAGCACTCCCAAACTATTTATTTTTATTCACCTAATAACCTACATTCTGTGAGGCACTGGTGTCATAATTCAGTCGAACATATACATGAGATATTAAATGGTAATAGAACTGCATTCATTATAACCACAGACACAAGATTGCCAGGCCAGAAAACCTGGATCATGGTCCAAACAGTTTAAACTTTCAATACTTTTATTTATAGGAGATTGTGTTGCATACAAACTGATCTCCAAGGCAATTACAGGAATAGATGCATACATACATACTCAACCTAAAGAAGAGAACACCTTGAAGGAAGTTTAATCAGTTATTTATTCACTGAGCCAAAATAAACACCATGATTCAAAACTGTGAGCAGTTCCTAGCAAAATGCCAAATACTAACATCCACAGTAAGTGGTATCGATTCTCAACCTATAATGGTACTCTTTACCAAATTATCGATTACCTAAGCTAAGAGTTTGTTGACTTATTATGTGCTGGATTTTTTTTAAAATCCTTCTCAGAAGAAAATAATTAAGATGCTTTCCTCAGTCCTGAATTTCCACCACACTCTCACTGCCCCTGGGATCATCCTTCCTTAGCCAGAATTTTGGCTCTGTCACGTAGAAGCTGTGTGACTTTGGGCAAGTTTTGTCTGAGCTTTCTGTATCTGTTGTCCTATGTATAAGATGAAGATAAAAATACTACAGGTCTCATTAGGTTTTCATGAAGATTAAAATAGTTAATACATATGAACTGATTAGACATGGACAAAACATAACAGGTACTTCCCAAGGCTGGCAGGTTTTGTGGGAGAGAGTGGGTACAAAGTAACAGGGTCAGTTAGATACTTTTTCTATTGTAGTTTCAGTATCTATTATAATTAATGTCTGAGAAGGGTGTTGACCCTTACATTTTTTTTTCACTATTCTTTTCATTTCTGGATGGTAGCCAATGCCATATTTTAACCATAATTTATATATCAAAGTGTTCACATGTAATTTTCAAGAAAAGAAAGTGATTCACCACTATTCTCAAAATGTAACACAATCCAGTTACATATGCCTTCAACAACTTCTGTGACTGAGACACTAAAACTATCCATAATGTAGAGATAATAAAAGATTCAGGAAAGGTTCCTGACCTTTGAGGTTGCCATCAAGGGAAACAATGGTGCCCTTTCTTCAACAGGTCCCTGGGCAGCTCCAAATGCCTAGCCCCTGGGTCTAAGCCAAGGAGCAGCTCTGCAGTTCCCAATTGCTTCACTTCATTATAAACTATCGTTACATGATATCATGCTAATATTTTCTTTTTTTTACATTAAGATTTTAATACAGACAATTTGTCACATGGAATCTATAACATATTACAAATGACAATAAAATATTTGCCATGTATACAAAAATCGTAAATACTCATTTTCTAACACCTTAAATTTCAGCATTATTCGCTGACCAAAACAACACCATCACCACCACACACACAAAAAAAACAAAAGCAAAACCCAGTATTCATTTTTGTAATTACACCTGCTGTGGTATAAATTTACATAAAGTTCGCAAGACAATGATACTAATCAGTAAATAGTTACAGAAGAGTGATAGGAACTTTTCTTAAGGTTTTCTCTGTTACATGGTTTGTAAATTACAAAAGTAGCATTAAAATTTAAAGTGGATAACTAGTGGCAACTAGAAAAAGTGAAAAGTTAAGAACCTCCAGTCATCTTCATTTTTTTCTCCTCCAATGAAATAACCAAGTTTAAGAGCTGCTAAATAGTCTTTTACATGCTCACTAAAAATATACAAATGCAGAGGAAGTGTCTGCTGTTTTGGTGGGGTTTTTTGTTTTTGTTTTTTTATAAAATGAGCTCAGACTAGGCATGTGACTATAAAACTGATTTTTCTTACCTAATAAAATATCATGGATATCCTTCTTGATCATTACATATAAATCTAGCATATTATTTTTTAATAAGTGCATAATACTCAATATTATAGATGTCTCACAAAGCATTTCCCTACTTATTAATATTCAGGCTTTTTTTCCAGTACTTTTTAACCAAAACAAAAAGGTTGGATTTTTGTATATTGATATTATCAAATGAGGGATTGCAGAATGAAAGGAAAATTGAAACTTTATGGTTAACAGATACTGCCAGATTACTCCCACCAGCAGTGGATCAATGTACTTGCTTCCCCTCATGTTTGCCAGAACTGAGTGTCATCATTTCCTTTGATTTTTGCTATGCAGTTGGGTGAAAAAAAATCATTATTTTAATTTGTATTTCCTAATGTGGAACTTTAATGTTGAGCCAGTCTTACCATTAAACAACGTTGCATCATATTTCTCTAAATTAGGATTTCTCAAGCCTGCACTATTAATTTTGGGCCAGGTAATTCTTTGTTGTAGGTGGGGGGCTGCCTTAGGCTTTGTAGGATGTTTAATAGGACCTTTGGCCTTAACCCTCATCTCTAACAACCAAAGTATTTCCAGACATTGACAGAATCATTCACAGTTGAGAGCGTCTATTCTAACTGGTTAAATTAGAAAGATTTTTATTTTAAAATTTACTTATTAAATTGCATAAACAAGATTCCAGATATCACCTCCAAGATATTTTTTTCAGGGCTGAGAAATTCAAAACCTGCTCAAATTTTAAGAACATGAGTGAATACATAGCATCAACACAGCATAATGAACAGCTCTGAGGAACGCAACTAATTTAACCCCAAGTCTGAAAGCAGAACCTTTTGATAGACAGAAGGGAAGTTATTCAAAACTTGGGCATAATAGCTACTTTAATTTCAAAGTTAATAGGCAGCTTTTTTTTATTTCATTCCAACTCCCTGTTTATAACTTGTGAACAGGTAAAGATAAAAAGAGTTGTTAAATATTTAAATATCTATTCACTGTGGCAAAATCTCAAGTGAGGCTGTTTCTTTTGATTATTTCTTTTGATTATTACAGTATTTTGATTCACTTTGATTTCCTAATCCAAAATAGACAAATGCTTTTCCTAGAACTTCCTATAATTGTAGAAAGACTTTATCTTTTGTTAAGAAATCGGGCTCCAAAGTATTTTTGCCTTTTTAATTCTCTTAGACCAAAATATATACATATTACCTTTTGCAAGAAAAAAATGGAACTTTCTAATTGCATTTAGTACAGAGCCATTTTCCCCACTCTTAGAAGAGAAACATCAAGAACAGAAAAAGCATTAGAAAAATTTAATTTAAACTCAATACCAAAACCAATAACTAATATAACAATTAGTCATCTCCACCTATTTTTACAAATAGGTTGAATGCTGCCCTATTTATAATAGTGATAACACAAGGCACAAGAGACACACAGCGAGCTCTTTGCAAAGAAACTGACCTTTAGCAATTTATTCCAGGAGTAATTTTCTGCCTTTAATTAGAGGCCAATATTCTTTTCTGATGAATTCATAAATAATAATAAAAAGGCAACCAGCCATTCCCAACAGGTTTCATGGTTCCTGTTCTCTATAACAGCAAAGGGGTGGTTTTAAAAAGGCAAAATGCCAGTCATGAGATCTACGCGACTATTGATAAAATACTGACAACAGCACTACAGTGAATCAATCAACAATGCAAAGAGCTGACGGAAACAGAAACATGGAAACCTGCCCTCCTTTGCAGGACATGGGCTTTTGTGATAAAATCGCATGACCTGACAAAATCTCCCTGCATTGTTACAATATAGGCTTCCAGCACATGCCACCCTTATCGAAATCCATTTTTGAATTTTAAATTTTTTGAACATAAAACTATTCACAAAGTTTATGTTGAAAAAGAAAATTAAAGTTGCTTACCCATGGCTATGACCACCCTTTACCCTCTGCCTCCAAAGAGAACTTTTTTCAAATTTCTAAAAATATGTTAACTGAACAGTTTATGAGTTGATGAGTCAATTAATAGCTTATATTTTCATCATGTTTCAGCTCATTACCAGCTATTTCAGGTAGCTGTGTTTAATTATTAGAGTCCAAAAATGAATTGAGAAATGAAACTTCTAACTAGTGCTAATTGGTTTCCTATTATATGCACTTAAAAAATCTGTATAAATCGCTAGATTAAATAACAAGCAATTGGTGGTGTTCTTCCAATTACGACACCTCTAGCAAAAATTCCACGACACAGAAGCGAGTTGAATTATGGTTAATTTATTAATGGATTTGATATAGCACATAATGAGGTTGTCGATATTGAATCCATTTAAATTCATTTAAATAATCAGAGTTCAGAGACTTTAAAAAATTAAGCTAACTTTTAGCTAAGAGAACTCAAAATCAAAATCGTGGAGAAGTAAGTAATCAGACAAGTTGTGGGCAGCCAGCCCACTGAAGTACTCAAGATAATCACGCAGCCTTGGGAAATAGCCTATCCCACCACAGCTACCTTCTGTCGTCTACATTTAGGAGTGCTTATCTCTGACTAACACAATTGGAGATCTGATGCAATCATTCTAAAGTGGTACACCAAAATGAGGAATTCAGAGAGACTCCCGGAGATTTAGACATTTTCTTAAGTAGGGAGGACTGACTTTTTGTGGCCAACTCTGCTTTTATCCATCTCTAATATCTATAATCCAGTTCTAAGTGAAATACAAAGTGCCTCTTCTTGTGATAAAATTGAGTACTAAACAGGTTAATATTATTTTTTTCTAAGAAAAGTTATCATTATTGGCATATCTTTTGTGGTCTATTTCTGAACATTTAAATGGCTTCTTAATATATTTTATTCATAAAGAGAAAGAGTGACATGTTGAAAAATTATATGTAAGTTGCACATTAAGTAAAGCTATAGAGAGATGAACATTTACACTATTATTTTTTTGTCAGCTTCAGACTTAAATAATTAATAAGGCTTAAAGTCTGATTTTAATCTCAAGCAGCCATTCTGAGTCTCATTCCCTTACATATTATCTTTTGTAGGATTTATACAAGTGAGAGAAATTCATTGTTCAATCATATTTTAATATCTGTATATGTCAAAGAACATATAAATTCCTTGACATCATAGACTATCTTATTTATAGCTTTATTGCCAGGGCCAAAGCCAGTGGCTGCACAGTAGGAACTTTGTGAGTTCCTACTATCCAATCAATGGCAGAGATTGGCAGAATGAATAAAAGCACATTATCCAACCATATGCTGTCTACAGGAGAGTAACTTGAGATGTAAGGTCACAAACAGGTTGAAAGTGAAGGCATGTAAAAAAAAAAAAGTTCACACAAATAGAAACCTAAGGACAGCATGGGTGGCAATACTAAGATGAGATAAAACAGACTTTAAATTAAAAAAAAAGATTACATAAGACAAAGAAGAACATTGTATATTAACACAAATTTCAATATGCAGGAAGATATAATAATTATAAACATTTATACACCTAATGACAGAGTAGAAATATATGAAGTAAAAAGAAAAAAAAGAAATATATGAAGTAAAAACTGACATAATTTAAGGAGGAAACAGGCAGTTCCATCATAATAGTTGGAGACTTCAATACCCCCCTCACAAGAATAGACAGAAAACCAGACAGAAGGTAAATAAGAAAACAGAGGACCTATAACAACACAACAAACCAACCAAGTCTAATAGATAGGCACAGGCTACAATACCCAACAACAAAAGATTATACATTCTTCTCAAATATACATGGAACACTTTTCAGGGTAAAACATATGATAGCCCACAAATTAAGTATCAAGATAGAAAGAAAGAAAGAGAAGAAAGAAAGAAAGAAGAAAGAAAGAGAGAAAGAGAAAGAAAGAGAGACCAATCTCACACTAAGTATCTTCTCTGATCACAGAGGATGAAGTGAGAAATCAGTAACAAAGGAAAAACTGGAAAATTCACAAAACCCTGGAAATTATACAACACACTTTTAAGCAACTAACGAGTCAAAGAAGAAATCATCAGGGGAATTGAAAAATATTTACAGACAAAAAGAAGACAACATAGCAAAATGCATGGCATGCAATGAAACCAGTGCTAAGGGAATAATTTATGGCTATAAATGCTTACATCAAAAAACAAGATCTCAAAGCAATAACCTAACTTTACAACCTAAAAAAAATTAGAGAAATAAGAACAAACTAAACACAAAGCAAGCAGTAGGGAGAAAATAATGAAGATTAGAGCAAAGACAAATGAAAAAGAGAATAGAAAACAGAAAAGATCAATGAAACCAAAAGTTGCTTCTTCAAAAAGTTCAAAAACATTGACAAACCTTCAGCTAGATGGACTAAGAAAAAAAAGAGAGAAGACTCAAATTACTAAAACCATAATTGAAAGGGGGGATGTTATTACTGATTCTATAAAAATAAAAAGGATTATAAGAGAACTATGAATAATCATACACCAACAAATTGGATAACCTGGGCAAATTCATAGAAACATAAAACCAACAAAGACCAATTCACAAAGAAATAGAAAATCTGAATAGACCTATAACTAGTAAGGAGATTGAATCAGTAATCAATAAATTCCCAAAAAGAAAAGCTCTGAACCCGTTGGTTTTACTGGTGAATCTTGCCAAACATTCAAAGAAGAACTAAGACCAATCCTTCTCAAATTTCTCCAAAAAACTGAAAAGGAAGGAATACTTCCTAACTCATTCTGGGAGGACAGCATTACACTGATACCAAAGCCAGATAGACATTCATTACAAGAAAAGAAAACTATAGACCAATATCCCTATTGAACATTGATGCAAGAATACTCAATGAAATATTAGCAAACTGGGGAATCCCTGGATGGCTCAGTGGTTTAGTGCCTGCCTTCAGCCCAGGGCAAGATCCTGGAGTCCTGGGATCGAGTCCTGCATCAGGCTCCCTGCATGGAGCCTGCCTCTCCTTCTACCTATGTCTCTGTCTCTGTCTCTCTCTCTCTGTCTCTCATGAATAAATAAAAATAAAATCTTAAAAAAAAGAAATATTAGCAAACTGAATTTAGCAGCATATTAAAGTGATTATAGACTATGACCAAGTGGAATTCCTGGAATGCAAGGCTGGTTCAACATACAAAACTTCAATCAATGTAATAAACCACATCAACAAAATTAAGGGAAAAACAAAACAAAACAGGATCATCTCAATGATACAGAAAAGGCATTTGAACAAATTCAAAGCCATTTTATGGTAAAACGCTCAACAAATTAGGAACAGAAAAAATTACCTCAACATAAGAAGTGCCATTTATTAAAAACCAACACTGAATATCATACTTAATGGTAAAATCACTGAAAGAAAACTTTTTTTAAAGTTTTTATTTATTTATTTTTGAGAGAGAGATTGATAGAGAGATCATGAGCGGGTGGAGGGGCAGAAGAAGAGGGAGAAGCAGACTCCCCGTGGAGCAGGGAGCCTGACACAGGACTTGATCCCAGGACCCTGAGATCCCAGGACCTGAGCTAAAAGGCAGATATTTCACCAACTGAGCCACCCAGGTGCCTAGAAGTGAAATCTTTTCCTTTAAGATGAAAAACAAGGCAAGGATGCCCACCTCCATCACTTCTATTCAAAATAGTATTGGAAGTTCTAGTCAGAGCAAGTAGGCAACAAAAACAAAGAAAAGGCTAAAGTGGGGCACCTGAGTGGTTCAGTGGTTGACCATATGCTCAGGTCATGATCCTGGGGTCCTGGGATTGAGTTGTGCATCAGGCTCCCTGCAGGGAGCCTGCTTCTCCCTCAGCCTATGTCTCTGCCTCTCTCTGTGTGTCTCTCATGAATAAATAAATAAAATCTTTAAAAAACAGGGTTCCAAAGTAAAAAAGAAGTAAAATTATCTGTTTGTAAATAATATGATCTGATGTGTATAAAACCCTAAAGATTTTTTTGTTTGTTTAGTTTCAGATGTAGAATTTAGTGATTCATCACTTATATTCAACACTCAGTGCTCATCACAAGTGCCCTCCTTAATGCCCATCAACTATTTAACCCATTCCCCTACCATGCTCCCCTTCAGTAACATCAATTTTTTTCTCTATAGTAAAGAGTTTGTTTCCTGGTTTGCCTCTTTCCCCCCCACCCCCCCTTCACCAGTTTTGCTTCTTAACTTCTACATATGAGTGAAATTATATGGTATTTGTCTTTCTTTGACTGACTTATTTCACTTCACATAATACTTGCTAGCTTCATCCACATCATTATAAATGACAAGATTTCATTCATTTTTTACAGCTGAGTAATATTCCAGTGTGTATATATATATATATATATAATAAATACACACACACACACATATATATATATATATATGTACACATATATATATATATATATATATACACATATGACATCTTCTTCAACCAGTCATCACTCAAGGGACATTTGGGCTCTTTCCATAACTTGGCTATTGTTGATAATGCTGCTATAAACATCTGGGTGCATGTATCCCTTCGAATTGGTATTTTTGTATCCTTTGGGTAAATAGCTAGTAGTCCAATTGCAGGATCATAGGTAGTTCTATTTTTAACTTCTTGAGGAAGTTAAAATACTGTTTTATTTAAATACTGTATAAAATACTCCATACTGTTTCCCACAGAGGCTACACCAGCTTGCACCCCTACTAACAGTGTAAGAGGGCTACCCTTTCTCCACATCCTTGCCAATATCTGTTTTTATTGTGCTACTAATTTTAGCCATTCTGACTGGTGTGAGGTGATATCTCATTGTCATTTTGATTTGTATTTCTCTGGTGATGAGTGATGTTGAGCATCATTTCATCTGTCTGTTGGCCATCTTTATGTCATTAGAAAAGTGTCTACTCATGTCCTTTGCCCATTCTTAAACTGGATTATTTGGGTTTTGTGTGTTCAGTTTTATAAATTCTTTATATATTTTGGATACTAACCCTTTATCAGATATGTCATTTGCAAATATCTTCTTCCATTTGGAAGGTTGCCTTTTAGTTTTGTTGATTGCTTCCTTTGCTGTGCAGAAGGCTTTTTGTCTTGATGAAGTCCCAATAGTTTATTTTTGCTTTTGTTTTCCTTGTCTCAGGAGGCATATCTAGTAAGAAGTTCCCATGGCCAATGTCAAAGAAGTTACTGCCTATGCTCTCTTCTAGGATTTTGATAGTTTCCTGTCTCACATTTAGGTCTTTAATCCATTTTGAATTTATTTTTGTGTGTGATGAAAGTACGTGGTTCAGTTTCATTCTTTAGCATGTAGTTGTCCAGTTTTCCCAACACCATTTGTTGATGAGACCTTTTTTCCATTGGATGTTCTTTCTTTCCCACTTTGTTGAAGATTGGTTGACCATAGATTTGTGGGTTCTTTTCTGGATTTTCTCTTTTGTTCCATTGATCTATGTGTCTATTTTTGTGCCAGTACCATACTGTTTTGATCACTGACAACTTTGTCATATAACTTGTAGTCTGGAATTGTGATGCCTCTAGCTTTGCTTTTCTTTTTTCAAGATTGCTTTGACTATTCAGGGTCATTTATGGTTCAATACAAATTTTAGATTTGTCTGTTCTATTTCTGTGAAAAATGCTGTTGGTATTTAGATAAGGATCGCACAGAATGTGCAGATTGTTTTGGATGGTATAGACATTTTAACAATATTTGTTCTTCTAATCCATGAGCATGAACATGTTTACATTTCTTTGTGTATTCCTTTAGTTTTTTTAATCAGTGTTTTATAGTTTCCAGAATATGGGATTTGGGTTATGTTTATTCCTAGGTATCTTATGGATTTAGGGCAATTGTAAATGGAATTGATTTCTTGATTTCTCTTTCTGCTGCTTCATTATCAATGTACAAAAATGCACAGATTTCTGTTATGTTGATTTTGTATCCTGTGACTTTACTGAATTCATGCACCAGTTCTAGCAATATTTTGGTGGAATCTTTTATGTTTTCTATATTGAGTAGCATGTCATCTGCAAATAGTGGATGTTTTACTTCTTCCTTGACAGTTTGGGTGCCTTTCATTTCTTTTTTGTTGTCTGATTGCTGAGGCTAGGACTTCTAGCACTATGTTAAGTAATAATGGTGAGAGTGGACATCCCTGTCGTGTTCCTGACCTTAGAGGAAAGCTCTCAGTTTTTCCCCATTGAGGATGATATTAGCTGTGGGGCTTTTTGTATATGACTTTTATGATGTTGAGGTAGGTTCCCTCAACATGTAGTAGTATTCCTACTTTGTTGAGTGTTTTTCTCATGCATGGATGTTCTACTTTGTCAATGCTTTTTTTTCATCTATTGAGAGGATCATATGGTTTTTATTCTTTCTTTTATTAATGAAGTGTATCATGTTAGTTGATTTGCAAATATGGAACCATCTTCGCAGGCCAGGAATAAATCCCACGTGATCACGTGAATGATTCTTTTAATGTACTGTTGGATTAGATTTGCTAGTATTTTGTTGAAAAGTTTTGTATCCATGTTCATCAGGGATATTGATCTATTGTTCTCTCTCTCTCTCTCTCTCTCTCTTTTTTTCTAGTGAAGTCTTTGTCTAGCTTTGGAATTGGGTAATGCTGGCCTCATAGAATGAGTTTGGAGGTTTCCCTTCCATTTCTATTTTTTTTAATAGTTTGAGAAGAATATGTATTAACTCTTTAAATGTTTGATAGAATTCCCCTGGGAAGCCATCTGGCCCTGAACTTTTGCTTGTTGGGAGATTTTTGATTACTGATTCAATTTTTTGCTGTTATTAGTCTGTTCAAGTTTTTTTATTTCTCTCTGCTTCAGTTTTGGTCATTTATATGTTTCTAGGAATTTATCCATTTCTTCTAGATTGCCTAATTTGTTGGCATATAATTTTTCATAATATTCTCTTATAACTATTTGTATTTCTGTGGTGTTCGTTGTTATTTATCTCTTTTCTTTTTTTAAGATTTTATTTCTTTATTTCACAGAGAGAGAGAGAGGGAGCATGAGCAGGGGGAGTGGCAGACAGAGCAAGAGGGAGAAGCAAGCTCCCCACAGAGCAGCCCCCCCCACCCCACCCCCAGTGTGGGACTCAATCCCAAGACCCTGGGATTATGACCTGAACCAAAGGCAGATGCTTACCCAAATGAGCCACCCATGTGTCCTATTATTCCTCTCTCATTTGTGACTTAATTTTTTTGGTCCTCTCTCTTTACTGTTTTCTATGTCTGGCTAGGAGTTTATCAATTTTATTAATTTTTTTCAAAGAACCAGCTCCTGGTTTCATTGATCTGTTCTACTCTTGTTGTTGTTGTTGTTGTTTTTACTTTCTATACCATGTATTTCTGCTCTACTCTTCATTAGTTCCCTTCTTCTGTTAGCTTTAGGCTTAGTTTGTTGTTCTTTTCCTAGATACTTTAGGTGAAAGGTTAGGTTGTTTGAGATTCTTTTTGCTTCTTGAAGTAGAACTGTATTGCTATGTATTTCCCTCTTAGGACTGCTTTTGTTGCATTCCAAAAATTTTGTATTGTGTTTTCATTTGTTTCCATGTATTTTTTATTTGTTCTTTAACTTCCCAGTTGACCATTCATTCTTTAATAGCATGATGTTTATGTTTGTGGTCTTTCCAAATTTTTACTTGGGGTTGACTTCAAGTTACACGGTGTGTGGTCAGAAAATATGCATGGTATGATCTCACACTTTTTGTATTTGTTGAGGCCTGATTTGTGACCTAGTATGTGTTCTATTCTGGAGAATGTTCCATGAGCACTTGAAAACAATGTGTATTCTGCTACTCTGGGGTGACATGTTCTGAACCCATCTATTAAGTCCATCTGGTCCAGTGTGTCATTCAAAGCCATTGTGTAAGGGCATGTGGGTGGCCCAGTCCATTAAGCATCTGACTTTGGCTCAGGTCATGATCTCAGCATCCTGGGATAGAGCCCCACATTGGGCTCCTGTGCTCAGCATGGAGTCTGCTTGTCCCTCTCCCTCTGCCTCTCCTCCTGCTCATTCTCTCTCAAATGAATAAATAAAATCTTTTACTTTTTAAAACCATTGTTTCCTTATTGATTTTCTGCTTAGATGATCTGTCCATTGATGTAAGCGGGGGTATTAAAGTCCCCTACAATTATTTTCTTATTATCAATGACTCCCTTTATGTTTGCTATTATTTTATATATTTGGGTGCTCCCAAGTTACAATTGTTAGATCTTCTTTTTGGATAGTTCCTTCTGTTATGATATAGTGCCGTTCTTCATCTCTTGTTATAGTCTGTGGTTTAAAATCTAGTTTGTCAAGCAGCCCGGGTGGCTCAGTGGTTTAGTGCCGCCTTCGGCCCAGGGCGTGATCCTGGAGACCCGGGATCGAGGCCCACATTGGGCTCCCTGCATGGAGCCTGCTTCTCCCTCTGCCTGTGTCTCTGCTTCTCTCTCTCTGTGTGTCTCTCATGAATAAATAAATAAAATCTTAAAAAAAATTTAAAAAACAAAATCTAGTTTGTTTGATATATGTATTGCTACTCCAAATTTCTTTTGCTGTCCATTTGCATAATAGATGCTTCTCCATCTTCTTACTTTCAATCTGCAAGTGTCTTTACATCTAAAATGAGCCTCTTGTAGGCAGCATATAGATGGTTGTTGTTTTTTAATCCATTCTGTCACCCTATGTCTTTTGACTGGAACATTTAATCCAGTTACATTCGGAGTAATTATTGATAGATACGTATTTAGTGCCATTTTATTACTTGTTATCTCCTTGTTTCTAGAGATTTTATCTGTTCCTTTCTAGTCTTTATCACTTTTGGTCTTTCCTACCCACTTAAAGCATTCCCTTCAATATTTCTTGCAGGGCTGGTTTACTGGTCACAAACTACTCTAATTTTTGTCTGGGAAATTCTTTATCTCTCCTTCTAGTCTGAATGATAGTTTTGCTATAAAGAGAATTCTCACTGCAGATTTTTTCAATTCAGCATGTCATATATATCATGCCACTTTCTTCTGGCTCACAAAGTTTTCGTGGAGAGATCTGCAGACACTGGTGGCTTACCCTGCTTTGCTACAAATCCTATGCCGCTGCACTCTGGCATGACTGCCCTTCTGGGACAAACCTGCATCAATCTCAGGACAGTGAGACTCTGCCCCAGAAGACCAGTACAGGCTCCCAACAGAGTATGTCCCTGAAGTTTGGGGTTTTAAAAATCGATAGGTTTGGCTAGGGTAGAGCCCAAAGTACACTGTGCTACTCCAGGCAGTCAGGCAACTCAGAGATAGTGTGACACCAGTGATCTGAAAAATGCCTAGGATGCACAAGGGGAAATTATTCACTCTTCTGGGAATACTTCCCTGAGAGCAGCAAGCACAGCTCCCCTTCTGGGGAGATTTTCCCTCTCCCACCCCTCACCATAAACCAACTTCAGCAAACAGGCAGCTGTTTTGAAATTTTGTGCATCAAACAATATGATTAACAGAGTAAAAAGCCACAGAATGAGAGGAAATATTTTCAAATAATCTGTGTGACAAAGAATTAATATCCAGAAAACACAGACATCTCCCAAAACCCAACAACAAAAAACAACCTGATTCAAAAATAGAAAATAATTTGAGCGTTTTTCCAAATAAGATATAGGAATAACCAATAAGCACATGAAAAGATGCTCAACATTACTAATCATTAGGGAAATGCAAATGAAAACTACAATGAGATTCTGCTTCATACCCAAAGATGGCTACTATCTAAAAAAAAAAAAAAAAAAAGTAAGCAATAAGTACTGGCAAGGATGTGGAGAAATTGGAACCTCCATGCATTGTTGGTGGGAATGTAAAACTGGACAGCCTCTGTGAAAAATAGTATGGAATTTCCTTGAAAATTTTTCCTTGAAAAACAATTACTAGCCACAGTAATCAGATAAGAGGAAGAAATAAAAGGCATCTAAATTGGTAAAGAAGAAGTAAAACGTTCACTGTTTGCAGTTGTCATGATACTCTAGATAGAAAACCTTAAAGACTCCACCAAAAAACTACTAGAACTGATTAATAAATTCAGTAAGGTTACAGGCCAAAAAATCAACATATAGAAATCCATGGCATTTTTACATACTAGTAATAAAACAACAGAAAGAAAAGTTAAGAAAGCAATCCTATTTACAGTTGCTCTGAAGATAATAAAATACCTAGGAATTAACTTAACCAAGGAGGTGAAAGGACTGTACTCTGAAATCTGTAAAACACTGATGAAACATATTGAAGATGACACAAACAAGTGGAAAGATATTTACGTTCATAGATTGGAAGAACAAATATTGTTAAAATGTCCATACCATCTAATGCAATCGATAGATTTAATGCAATCCTCATCAAAATACCAACAATATTTTTCATAGAAGTAGAACAATCGCAAAATGTATATGATACCACAGAAGACCCTGAAGGGCCAAAACAATCTTGAAAAAGAAAAACAAAGCTGGAGGCATCACAATTCCAGATTTCAAGTTGTGCTACAAAGCTGTAGTATTCAAAAACAGTAATGTTACTGGCACAAAAACTGACATATAGATCAATGCAATAGAACAAAAAGCCCATAAACAAACCCACATTTATATGGTCAATTAACCTTTGACAAAGGAGGAAAGAATATGCAATGGGAAAAAAAGACAGTCTCTTCAAGAAACAGTATTGGGAAAACTGGACAGCAACATGCAGAAGAATGAAAGACTGCTGGTTTACACCATACACAAAGATAAATTCAAAATGGATTAAGGATCTAAAAGTGAGATCTGAAGCTATACAAGTCCTAGAAGAGAGCACAAGCAGTCACTTCTCCAAGAGCAGATGTAACAACTTTTTTCTAGATATGTCTCCTGAGGCAAGGGAAGTAAAAGCAAAAATAAATTATTGGGACTACCTCAAAATAAAAAGGTTTTACACAGTAAAGAAAACGATCAACAAAACTAAAAGACAACCTACTGAAATGAAGAAGATATTTGCAAATGACATATCTGATAAAGGATTAATATCCAAAACATATAAAGAACTTATAAAACTGAACACACAAAAAACAAATAATCCAGTTAAAAAACAGGCAGAAGAAATGAACAGATATTTCTCCAAAGAAGACAGCCAGATGGCCATCAGACACATGTAAAGATGCTCAACATCACTCATCACCAGGGAAATATAAATCAAAACTACAATGAGATATCACCTCACACCTGTCAGAATAGCTAAAAATCAACAACACAAGAAACAACTGGTGTTGAGTAGGATGTGGATAAATAGGAACCCTCATGCACTGTTGGTGGGAGGGCAAACTGGTGCAGCCACTGTGGAAAATGGTACAGTGGTTTCTCAAAAGCCTAAATTATAATCTAGTAATCACACTACTGGGCATTTACCAAAAAAAAAAAAATACCAAAAGTCCCTAGTTCAAAGGGATACATGCACCCCTATGTTTACTGCAGCATTATTTACAATAGCCAAATTATGGAAGTAGCCCAACTGTCCACTGAGGGATGAATGGATAAAGAAGCTGTGGTATACATATATAATGGAATATTATTCAGCCATAAAAAAAGAATGAAATTTTGCCACTTGCAATAGCACGGAGGTAGAGAGTATAATGCTAATAAGCAAAATGAGCCAGTCAGAGAAAGACAAATGCCATATGATTTTGCTTAAGTGTGGAATTTAAGAAACAATATAAAACAAAGAAAATAAAGGAGAGAGAGACAAACCAAGAAACAGACTCTTCATGTGGAGAACAAACTGAAGGTTACCAGAGGGCAGCCAGGTAGGGGAATGAGTGAAATAGGTGATGGGGATTAAAGGGCACACTTACCATGATAAGCACTGACTAATGAATAGGATTGTCAGATACTATATTGTTGGATACTATATACTATATTGTATACCTGAAACTAATATAACACTGCACATTAACTATGCTGAATTTTAAAAAAGTAATAAAAATTAATGAATAGAATTACCAAATAATCTAGCAATTCTACTTCCAGGTATATACCCAAAAAAATTGAAAGCAGGGTCTTGAGATGATATTTCTATACCCATTTTCATAGCATTTTTCACAGTAACTAAAATGTGGATGTAACCCAACAGATACATGGACAAGCAGAATGTGATATATTCATACAATGGAATAGTATTCAGCCTTATAAAAGAAGGAAATTCTGACATATGCTATAATATGGATGAACCCTGAGGGCATTACACTGCATAAAATAATCTAGTCACAAAAATACATAGACTATATGATTCTACTTATATAAAATACTTTGAGTAATCAAAATCATAAAGATTAAATATAACAGCAGTTGCCAGGATCCTGGGGTAAGGAAGAAAAGGGAGCTATTTTTAAATGAGCATAGCTTCAATTTTCCAAGATGAAAGGAGCGATAGTGATACATGGTAATGATAGTTGTACAAGAATGTGAATGTATTTAGTACTACTGAGCTATACACTCAGAAATGATTAAGATGGTATTTATGTTATATCTATCTTACCACAATAAGAAAGTAAAATCTAAGCCCAGATGGATCTAAGAAAGAAATAATAACAATTTCTCAAAAATTGTTCAAAAAATAGAAGAAAGGGAACCTATCCCAACTCATCCTATGAGGCCTGTATTCACTGAGTCACAATTCAAAGACATTGTAAGAAAAGAATTTTACAAACCAATTTCCCTCATGAACATAGAAGCAAAAATCATTAATAAAATATTAGCAAATTGATCCCAGCAATATTTTAAAAGGATGTACCCCGGGGGATTTATTACTAGAAAGCAAGATTGGCTTAATACTTGAAAATTAATCAATGTAATTCACCACATTAACAGAATAAAAGAAAAAATCATACAATCATGTAAGTAACTGTAGAAAAACACTGGATAAAATTCAGTACCTATTCATGATAAAACTTTTCAATATGCAAGAAACAGAAGGAAACTTTCTCAATCCAAAAAAGATAATATACAGAAAGCCTACAGTTGAGATCATGTTGAATGGTAAGGGACTGAAACATTTTCACCTATTATGAAAAATAAAGTAAGCCTCACTACTACCAAGCAATATTGTATTGACAATAAGACTAAAAACATAAAATCATTTGAAGAATAGTAACAAATAAATTTTTTGTTTATAGATGGCATGACTATGTACAAAATCTCAAGGAATCCACAAAAGCATACACTATTAGAATTAACTGAATTTAATAAGATTTCAGAATATAAGGTCAATCTAAAAAATATATATACTGTAACTAACAATTAAAAATTAAAATTTCAGAATATGATTTATGATAGCATCAAAAACATAAAACACTTAGAAAAAATTTAACAAAATCAGTTCAAGCAAGATATTAAAAATGTTGCTGGAAAAAAAATAAATCCAAAATAAAAAATTTACCATGTTCATGATTGAAGATTCAATATTGTTACATGACACTTAAATTAACACAATCCAAATAAAAATCCCAGCAGACCTTTCCACAGATACTGACAACTGACTGAAAAATCTTTATGGAATTCAGAGGACTTAGAACAACCAAAACAATATTTAACAAAAACAAAGTTGAAAGCCTTGCACTCTCTGATTTCCAGATTAACTAGAAAGCTATGATAATCTGGGCAATAAGATTTGGGTGTACGGATGGTTAAACAGATCAATAGAACAAAACATAGAATCCAGAAATAGAACCACATTTATGTGTTCAACTGATTTTCAACGAAGGCAATAAAGGAGCTTAATGGAAAAAAGTCTTCAACAAATGGTATTGGGAAAAATGGCTGTCTTTTTGGAAAAAAAAATAAATCCTGACCCATGCCTCATATCATCTTCAAATATAGATTTGAGTGAATATAAAAGCTAAAATCATAAAGTTTCTTTAAAAAGATAGGAGAATATTTTTGTGACATTAAGAAAGGTTAAGATTTCTTAGACAAAAACCTGAAAGCACTAAGTATAAAAAAGTATATAATAGACATCATTAAAACTAAAGCCTTCTCATCAAAAGATACATTATGAAAATTAATAAGCAAATTACAGGTCTACAGTTACTGATGTCAAAACTGGACAAAAACATTAAATTAAAGAAGATTATAGACCACCTTCCCTATGACCATTGAAGCAAAAATCATTAATAAATACTGACAACATAACCCAATGAAAATGGGCAAAAGTCTTAAACAGAAACCTTATAAAGGAAAACATATGAATGGGCAATGAGCACAGGAAAAAGCATCAAAAGCCTGAGCCATCAAGAAAATGCAAACTAAAATCACAATGAAATCGTATTTAAATGTGTAACAGATACTTCAAGTCTAATATCCATAATGGACCAATTTCTACCATAATTCAGTGAGTAGCTCTCGTTCCTGGTTGCTCAAACCTCCCAGTTACTCAAGTCAAAAAATTTAGGGTTTATCCTTGAATTCTCCTGATCCTTCTATCATTTCTCCACTCTCTACTAATCCTTTAGCAAGTCTCCAAAACAGAATCCCATCCTTCCACACCTTTTCCTTTCTAGGTCTTGGTCCAAGCCAAGTAATTTCTCTTGCTGAAATTACTACTATAACCTCCTAATTTAAATCCTTGCTATATATGTGCCCTACTTCAATTCAGTAATAGGAGTCTAATCATGGGTCTTACTCTTCTTAAAACTCTTCAATGGCTTCCCGTGACACATAGCATAAATCCAACTTTCATTGCAATGCTTACAGGGCACCACATAACCTGTCTCTTGCCTGCTCTTTCATGGATCAAAAGTCATCTCTATCCCCTCGGTCACCCCTACAAACTTCAGCCATCCTCTTTTTCTGCTCCTTGTGTCTACCACACTTATTTCCCCTACTCTGGGCTTCTGCCTTTGACTTTCCTCTCTCTGGAGCACCCCTCCCTCTTACTCTTCCACTCATTCTTCCTGTTTCAACTCTAATATCAATTCCCCACTAAACCTAGATTCTTGACTATTTACTCCCCTTTTCTATCTCCTCTACTAGAATATAAAATCCATCAGGCAGGGGCCTTGATTGTCTTATTCACTTTAATAACCCCAGGACAGAGAACTGCCCAGGCACATCATAGGCCCTCAGTAAATGCTGCTAAATGAATAAAATTCACAGGTCATTTAAAATCAACAAGCAGTACTCTCGGTTTCTAAGACATTTAAAATTTGCTTGGCTAGATTCTCTACTTTGTATTTTTCTGGTTGCATTATCCCTGTTTGTTTCATATTTTGAACTTCTCTAAGTACATTTCTGCTATAGCAGTACTCTCACTGGTGTTTTCAGCATCTGCTAATTTAGCATCATCTGCAAATTTCATTAATTTATTGTTTACTGCCTGTTGAAAATCATTAATGAAGATGTTAAATAAGAAAAAGCAACATCATTCCCAATGTACTGCAGCAGAATTACTAATCATTTAGCAAATGCTGAAAAAAAAAAAACATTTAAAAAAATGCTTCCCCACATATATAGAGCCAGTACTGAAAATATTAAGCAAAATGTATTTCATTCAATTGCTTCCTATCGTTCTTCCTTCAAACAAATATTTAAATTTTCATTTAAGCTTTAAGACCATGAAGATAGGAAGAAGAAAACATATTAGCTAGTTCACAAGGACCTACCTGTCCATTTTGTTAATTCTGTTATGGAAATAAGATAATCCTCTTTACTCACCAATTTTGTAGTTGTGAATTCCCCTATTCACTAAAATGTAAGTGTAACTCCAAAATCAATACTCATGGTGCTTCTATGATCTTCACAGATATGTGCAGAGCTATGAAAAATCTGAGTTGCCAATGTGCACATTTATAGCTAGAGCTCTCTGTCTTCTTGTTTCCACTCAAACTGCAATTAATTGTCCTTTTTTGTGGTCAATTTAGTGCCACATTTTTCATATTTTTGTGCTTTTGTTGGTGATTCTGATGTTTAAAATGTCCCTAAAGTGTAGTGTTATAGTGCTATCTAGTGTTCCTAAGTGTAAGAAGGCTGTGATGTCCCTTACAGAAAAAATAAGTGTGTCAGATAAGCTTCATTTAGGCATGAGTTATACTGCTGTTGGCCATGAGTTCAATGTTAATGAACCAACATTATATATTAAATAAGGGGTCTTTAGACAGAAACACCAATAAAACAAAGTTATATGTTGACTGGTTGGTGAATATGTTGAGAACACAGGCTTGCAGGAACCTAACTCTGTATTTTCCTTAGGAGCAATGGCTTAGAATTCTTTATTGGAGGCAACTTTATAGATTATAATGGCCATGCATGATGAGTATCAACTGTATGCATAACATGCTCTAGGAGTGAGCATCATTCAAAGATGGCTTCATATAGGAAGAACACTTAAGTAAACATTTAAAAAATTAGAAGTTTAAAATGGCCAGCCAGTTAAGGTATAGACAATGAGGTGTACAATGAGAATAAAAGACAGTCCAGACAGAAGGAACAACAAATATTAAGGCACAGAGCAGAAGTCAATAAATTACAGTCCGTGGGTCAAATCCAGTACCTGCCTACTTTTATAAATAAAGTTTTATTGGAGCACATTCATGCCCATTTGTTTAATTATGGTCTCTGTCTGTTTCTAGCCCTGGCATGGAGGTACCAGAGGCAGAGTGTATTAGGGAAAGGGAAGTGGATTGTTGTAAATCGTTCATGTGGGAGATGGACAGCAAATGAAGACAGACAGTTGGCAGAAGTTGGATGATAAACAGTCTCATAGGCCAGACAAAAGGTTTAGATAGCGGAGGGTATGTTAGATAACTGGATGCACTACAGACTGGAGAGGAAAAAGACTAGAAGCTGGAGGCCAGTTAAAAGGCTTTGGGGAAAAAAAAAAAGGCTTTGGAAATAGTGTATCTGAAGGAAGATGGGCATTTGGTTCCTACTGTGATTTAAAAGGAAAGGGGACAATCTGAAAAACTTTTAAGGAGATGGAAGTCATTATAACCTTGTGAACATTTTGGCTTGGAAAAGCATGAGAAAAAGGCAGGAACAGATAATGACTCCTGGGCCTGAATTTAATGAATCAGTGAATGATGGTGCCATCTTCTAAGACTTCTAAGAACCCAGAGGAAGAGTTTTGAGAAAGGGAAGAATAGGATTTTAGTCTTGGACAATTTGAACTTGAGATATACTAAGATATCCAAATAGAGATGTTGTGTGAGAATTTTGATATACAGATCTGCAGAAATAGGGAGAAAGGTCTGGATTGAATAAGAGCTTTGGAAATCATCAGATGATAAACCCATGATTGTGTTTAGTTTAATAAGAGAAGGAACAAATGATGAAAGACATAGGGAAGAAATGGCTTCCTAGGACAAAGGATGAAATAATTGACCCATTACACCCAACAGCCGGGCATGGGTAGTATAAGAAGATTTTGTCAATAGTTTGTAATGGTGGTTAAACAAGAAAAGAACCATTGGTATTTCAGGTATTATATGGCTTTGAATTCTTGTCTTATATGTGTGCATCAAACGCTTTACCTTTATATCTTCTGATTCCTCCTTAATTTGAATGAAAGGCAGCTAGATTCATTCCACAACTTCAAGCCAGAATTAAGGGAGCTCTGCAAGCTCATACTTTATGCAGGTGCCCAAATTCAAAAGTCAACTGAATCAACTTGGAGTGTTACCATACTGCAGGTGCCGGTAGAAAGGAGATACCAAAACATGGCTCATGCTACTGCTGCTCAAATTAAATGACCAAGGAGGAATTCATCTCTCTCTTTCAAAGATATAGGGAAATTGAAGCATTTACTGAATGCTTCCTGTGTATCATGCACAGTGCTTGGTATAATTAGAGAACATTTAAGCTGAAGCAGTTCTTGAGGTACACCTTGCTTCAGAGGCTACAAATTGTGTTCTTCAAAGTCCTGAGCAAGCCTTCCTGGGTGCCAAACCTCATTCCTTGTGGCAGAGTCCAGCTACCTGCTTAACAAACCCATCTCTTACCGTTCGTCCTGGGTACAGAAGAAGACCACATTTCCCAGACTGCCTTGTCATTAGGTATGATGGAATTGAAGTGCCCACTTCCAGGTGGGGACCATGAAAAGCCTCCTAAGGGTAATCTTCTCTCTGTGTTTCAATTTCTGTTTGGAGTCAAAAACTCAAGTAGCCTTGGAGTCCTCATGTTGAAAGTGACAAAGACGCTATCTACTGGGGTCTCTAAGTGATCATTTAGAAAGAGGCTTAACCGTTCAACCCTCACTCTTGGTTATAGATTGACTTTATGTGAATGAGGAAATAAATTATTTTGTTACATTACTGAGATTCAGGGCCATTTGCTACAACTAATGATAATTAACTAATACACTCTTCCTTAAATCTAAACAGCCCTGTATTTACCATTTTCACATAAAGGGTTCCATATAAGTTTAAAAATAGAAAAGATTTCATCACTATTAATAATATCTATTCCTCCATGAAATCAATGGTACATATGGTATCATTTGATCTAACACTAAGGGATAGTAAATTGAAATAAGATAATTATGTTTAACTGATTTCCTATATCCCTGCTAGAAATAGAAGTGAGAAAAAGCTGACCTAATAAGCAAATGTTCCAGCATGCTTCTCTTGGTTTAACATGCTCTAGATACTTGAGGTTCTCCTAGCTTCTTCTCTAAGCTTCACCACAGACTTTGCAGAATGATTTTCGTTTTTAGGACATTATTTCAAAAAATGTAGTAGTTATTTGAAAGCAGTCGAACTCATTTAATATTCAAGAGACATTCAATCACATCCAACTAAAAAGGCACTCCAATCACATTTAACTAAAAAGGCACTAAGCACTGTATTATGTCTGAGGAATGTAAAGAATTCATGACTTAGGAGGTGAGAAAGACATATGATCCACCAAAAAATGCAAAATAGTGAGATAAATGTTAATAAGTATATGAAAAAAACAGAGAAGTACCAAAAATAAAACCACAACTAGCTGACATTCCATAGGTTTAATATAATTTAATATCCTAGAGGATCTTATATAATCTCAAAGTTTATTCATCAGCAGCTAAGAATAAGACCCAAGAGAATAGTAATACATCTATAATGTCCCATCACCACTCAGTACCTTCAAATCAATTGTAACCACTACTATTGATGAATTTCTCTTTTTGAATCATAAGAAATTAAGGTTGTATAAGGTGCTTCACCAGCAAAATATAAAAGAAATACCAAAACTTTGTGGTAAAAATACTTGTGGATTCTACTAGCTTCTATTTTACCAGAGAGATGTGATGAATTTCTGTACTTTGTCTATCATTGGGATAGAAAAGAATAATAGAATTTTAGAGATGGAAAGGACCTTAGAGATCACATAATCCAACAAGATGAATAAACTTTTCTTTTCCATTGTCAATAAGCTGGCAAAATCTGATGAATACAACTCTTCTGAGTTATAGGTGGCCTGATGAATTGAGATGGCCATAGTTCAGCCTAAGACACTAGAGTTTCTCCACACCACAAAAAATAAACTTTCTTTATGAACAAAGTCAATTTAAGTTAGGTAGCTTTCATCACTTCTATAAATATACTAATACTATGAATGTGGGAACAAAAAATGTACCCTGAAAGAAAAATAGATAAACTTTTGCTTGGTTTCCCCTTTGAGACTTGGACAGAAAATGTTGCAATTCCCTACTTACTCTTTTTTTTTTAAAGAAATTCTTTTTGAAGATGACTGTAGCATAATTTCAAGAAGCTGCTATGAAATGCATTTAAGAATAAGGGTTTTTCAATGGTTGATGATCATTATCTGATAATAATCAGACACAATCAGATATTTTATTTATTTATTTTTTTTTTCAGATATTTTAAAAAATATTTCTACCTTCATCAATGACTTTGAGGCCATGTTAAAAGAGAAGGTTCCAGGTGTCTTTCCCCTTGGCACTTACTGTCACTCCCCAGGGTTCTGGTTCTCCTTAAACTGGGAATTTTTCCCAGTCACCATCATTCTTTCATTAAAGATATTTTTAAAAACATCTAGTTCATGAAGAAAGCGGTTGTCTAAAAGCTCAGTGGAGTTCATCAGAAGTTCTCAAACCTGGCTGCACATCACAACCACCAGATGGGGTTTTGAAAATAAAGAGATTACCAAATCTTACCCCAAACTACTGATTAAGTAGGTCATGTATGGGACCTGGCAACATGGAATGTTTTTAAGCTTCCTAGGTGATTCCTGTATACAGTTGAATCTGGGATCTGGTAATGCAAATTATCAAATCTTTTAATAACAAAAAAAATTATTTGCATCCTTATCTACTGCATACAGTGCTTAGGATGATATAATTTATAAAAGAAAATGTCTTTGGCCTTACTATAATTAAGAGAACTCAGACTCCAATTGACTCCTAAGAAACAGTATCTCCAGGATAAATGATGCAAAAGCAAATACGTCATTACCCCCAAAACAGTCTCTGATATAGTACTATAATCTAGTAGTTCATTGTGTTCAGCAAAACTAACTTCAAAGGGCTCATCTATGTTATATTTTGGTGTGTCAGTAATCATTTTCTTTTTCTTTGCTTTTAAGTTTAAGGGTGACCTTTAGCTTTCCACAGCAGGCATTATGGTTTGCTTTTCTTCTTCCAGTGGATACTACCACTTATTTTATTTTTGGTGCATTGCACTATTTTTCCAGCCACAGGTACAATTACAAATCACCCTGTAAGTTGCTTTCATAACTAGAGCTCCAACGGGGATTCAGCAAGATTCTCTGTATGTAATTACCAAACTGGAAGTTAGCCAGATTCCCAGGACTGCAGCCCTCACACTTGTGAACAGGATGCTTTGATTGTTAATAATCATGCCCAGTCAGCAACCCGGTATTTAGAAATCCTTGGAAAGCAACTTAATGCTCTATGGAAAACATGGGAAAGATCACAAGAGAAGTAGTGTTTTCACGGAGTTGTCTATTGCAACTATTGGATAGGTCCAACCAGGTGACAACGTAACCAACTGATATTCAAGTCATCTGTTTTTGCATTCAATGTGTTTAATAATTGAATGTTGGAACAGATGTGTTTGATTTTTTTCCAGATTCATTTTTCTGAGAAATTCAACACCTTTCACATGGTTTTATTTTTACCTGTTCAGCGTGTCATTTTTCTTCCTTTTCAATGACAATGTTGTTAACAATATAGCTATTTGTGAGCACAAGAATGGTCAAAGATGTCAAAATGTACTCTAACGATTTTTCACATCGAATGCATTTGATTAGTTGCAAGGGGCATCTATTGACACTGCTTGCTGTCATTTGCCACTCCATTTTTTTCCCCCATAGAATCAGTCTCTCCTTTTTTTACTCTGGTCATGTTATCAGAATTGGGCTTCAGTGAGATCTGGTGCTGTTTCCTCTGAGTACATTGCGGTTCAGTTGGTTTATAGCACAGGTAGTAAATGTGTAGTGCTGGTTTTAAATGTTATCATAACCTTCATCCTTTCCTCTAATTAAAAGTAAAGGTCTTTCAGCAAAACTCTTCTCAATGTTGCCCCCCAAAAGTCCTGAACATTTCTCATCTGGTGGGCCTTCTTTCCTCTTCTTTCTTTATCTAGAAGCTTCCCAAGAGACTTGGGCAGGTAAGAATTTGAACTCCAGAGTCTTACTTATAATATTCAAATCCTGGAGTAGCTGCTTACAAGCTGTGTGTTCTTGGGCAACTTGCTTAGCCTCTCAATATCCTCCACTATCTTATCTGAAACATGAATAAATCCTAAAAACTCACTGTGTTGTAGGAAGCATTAAGTGGATATATAATGTTATATATACTCCATTATTATCCTTCAAGTCCCTCCTGTTCTATGAAGCTTCTCCTACTGCTCCAGCTCACATCTATTCTCCCCCCAGCCATCCTGCACCTCTTCATGAATAAACATACATTTGACACTTAATCTGTATGCCGGTATATGCTGCCATACATATCTCCTTTAAGAGACTGAGGGACCAGATCCATAGACTTCTGTACTGAACATAGTGCTTGACCCATGATACGTATCTATTCCTTTTTGGGGTTTTTTTTTTTTTTTTTTTTTTTTTGGCTGGTGATGCTGTGACTATAAATTGCTAAAAAAAAAAAAGCAGATTACTCAAGAAAATTAAGAAGTTTTCGCAAAAAAAAAAAAAAAAAGTAATTCTGACATACAATTGCAAATAAATCCCATCAGGAAGAAAAGAAGTACCTAAAGAAACCAATTCTCTGAGACACTCAGGTTTTAAAATAGAAATATTCAAAAGATGGTAAGAAGGGCTCTTAACCAGATGAAAGAGGCATGGGCTTATAAGAACTATGTCAGAAAGGCGAAAGCTCCAAGTGAACTGAGGCTTGATGAGAAAAATGTGAGGGACAACAAAGGGAGCTTTTACAGTTTTATTCAGAACATGAAGTTGACAGGGATAAGCAGCTTTCTGCCTTGGGCTGGTGGTCTAATTCGATGGATCACCAAGAGGAAGAACACAGCAGCTATGTAAAAGTGAGGGATTTCCAAACTGAAAGGGGTGGGGCATAGATCAGTTAAAAAAGAACAGTAGGAGGGAGTGAAAGAGCTCTGAGATCAAAGGCAAAGAAGGGGTAGTGCAGGATAGTGCAGTGGTGAAAGGATATGAGCCTTGGGTTTGAACTTGGCTCTGATAGTCACTGGATGTGTAACCTCGGGCAAATTACTTAACCCCTTGCTGTCATAGCTTCTTCCATAAAGCAGAAGTAAAATGCTTCCTTCATAGGGGAAATTTGTGAGGATTAAAGAAAGATAATATTTGTTAGCCATTTAGCTCAGTGGAATTGCTAAATAAATTACAGCCATGATTGTTGTCTTTAAAATAACACTTATATTAGTGCTATAATGAAGGGCATCCAGATGCTCTTAGGGGGTTTGGGTCTCCTGACTTGTATCAATTATACCTCAAAGGACCAAGAGAAATTCCCAAGGGGATTGACCAACCTCCACAGAATCTGAAAAATCAGAGACACACTCTAAGACAGGAGGCCAACAAATGTGCTTCAAATTTTCAAACAAGAGAAGGAAAAGGCTGGAATCCAGAATAGATCAGCTAACTGGGATGTTTGAAACACAAAAGGCATAGTGATGGCTAGAATGGACTATAAGAAATCATGACTCGCTGACTTCATTTCCAGTCTCCCTCATCCAGTACACACACACACACACACACACATACAGTTTTTATTCTAAATCAAATTAGTAAACCAGGAGATAAGTGACAATGAGCTACATTAAAATAGGGATAGTGTCTCTTTTTGTTCCTTGCCAAACCCTCAATGCCTGGCACCTACTAGGCACTCAAAGAGTCCTAATTGAATAAGTGGGTGAATAAATCAGCAAATAAATAAATGGAATGGAATAGGTCAGCTATCTTTATATTCCTATAAGCCATTGAAGGAGATTCATAATTGGACAATGTCCTAAACCCAAAAAGTACTGATTAGCCAATTCATGTCAATCTAGACGAGCAATCTGCTTTCAGACCTCAGGGCTCTCTCCATGGCTCTGTTCCTTTTAATATGTCTCTTAAATCAATAACTGAGATGAATATAGAGAAGACATATTTAGCAATTTTACTAATGACTTGGGAGTTAGGAAGGCCAATGAATACCCTGAAAAGTAGAATTAGTATTTAAACATATTTCAATAGACTGGGACACTAGATCAGATCTGAGAGGATGAAATATTTTAACATAATGACTCACTTCAGAATACTACATTAAATTGTACAAAGAGCTTCCATAAAACATATTTATATAGTCCTGATAACAGTGCTGTAGTGGATTGAATGGTGGCTCCCAAAAAGATATGTCCATCCAGAAGTTGTTAATGGGATTTTATTTGGAAAAGAGGGTCTTTGAGATGTAATTAAGTTAAAAATTTTGAGATAAGATCATGTTGGAGTAAGATGAATCCTAAATCCAATGATGAAAGCATCCTTAGAAGAGAAGGGGATAAGTCTCAGAGAAGGTGATGTGAAGATGGAGACAAAGATTGGAGTGATGATGCATCTATAAGCCAAGTAACACCAAGGGTTGTCAGCAGCCACTAGAAGCCAGTGAAACATGGAAAGGATTCTCCCTCAGAACCTCCAGAAGGAATCAACCATCCTGACACCTTGGTTTTTCGACTTCTGGCCTCAAGATCTATAAGAGAATAAATTCCTATTGTTTTAAGCCACCAAGTTTGTGGTACTTTGTTACCATAGCCCTAGGAAATTAATATAAACACCATTTTTTTAAACAAAGGAGGAAACCAGACTCAGAAAGGTGACAATATTCCTAAAACTCTTTCATTTGACAGATACTTATTTTGTGCCTCTTATGAACCAAGCATTATACAAGGTGTGGGGCTTCCACGGCAAACAAAATAGACTTGGCCACAAGAAGCTTCTGTTGTAATTGACAAAGACAGACAATAAGTCATGAAAACAAGCTAATATGTTATTAAATTAGCTTAAAAAGCCATTGGACTGAGGTGGCTGTAATGCCAGGGCCACTGATATAAATAACCCAAAAGCTAAGCCTGTAAGTGCCTCAAAGTTAAGATATCCATACCTGAGGACTACCAGTCAAGAACAGCCAGCTAGACTTTAAGCTATAGCAAATCAAAAGCATTCTTCTTTGCATTCACACCTTCTCTATAGGTTTCCCTTGGCACCTATCAGTAAAGCACCCTCTACCCACTTTTGGTTAGGCGCTGCCCCAAGCAAATTAAATTTTGCTCAAATAAGCTCTTAAATTTTTTTAATATGCCTCCGTTTATCTTTTAACAATGCAAGATGTCAGGCAGTGAGTTGCAAGTGCTACAGAGGAGAATAAAGCAGGCTATGGAGGACTGGGGGTGCTGTTCTACACAGTGAGGTCTGGGAAGGGTCCTCTGGGAAGAGGGCATCTGAACGGAGATAAGAAAGCAGATACCTGGGAGAAGAGGGTTTTGTGTAGTAGCAACAAGCAGACAGGCCCTGAAGAAGAACTAGGCTTAGTGAGTTTGAGGAGGACAAGGAGGCCAGGGCCAGATGGAGTGACCAAGGCAGAGAGTAGTTCAGGACAAAGAAGAAAGCACGGCAGTGGGAGGCACAAGACAGATTCTGTGGGACCCTTGTAGGCAGGGTAAATATTCTACCTTTTGCTCTGAATTAAATGAGAAGATGCTGAAGAATTTTCAGGAGAGGAATAATATGTTCTGACATGATTTAAAAGACTCCCTCTGGCTGTTGTATAGAAAACAGGCTGTGGAAGGGCAAAGGCACAAGTGACCCCTCACTCCAGTTAGGAGGCCATTCTGGCAATCTAGATGGGAACTGCTGGTGGTGAGAGCTGGGAGGTTCTGGTGACAGTAGGGAGAAATTACTGGCTTCCAGGAATGTCTGAAGATGAGACTGGTAGTAATTTTGAGAGGGGAGTCCAGTCTGATTTCAAGGTTCTGGGTCTAAGCAACTTGAAAGATGAGACTGCCACTTACTGAGATAGAAAGACAGCTAATTAGTCTCACTTTAACTCAGGTTATACCTGCCCTTGACCAGTAAGGTCAGTGTGTTCACCCCAGATCCCACAGCACCAAGGTGGCACTGTTCTAGAATTAAAGCCAAAAGAAAAAAACTAAAAAACCTTCACAAGTACAGGATGGGAAAAAAGAGACTTAGCAGCCACATGATTAAAACTCTTAAGAAAGTCCTAGTTTGAGATCAAGCCCAGATCGAGCCTCCACAGGATGGCACTGCCAAAAACACAGGTCATGTTGTCTTAGAGAATGGTCTCTGACCCAGCAGGTAAAAGCACTGCTCATGACCACTGAGCCTAAAGCAGGACAGTCAGTTCTCAGAGTTACCCTGTTAAACAAAGTAAACCAGCAGAGAGAGAAAGAATTCAGAGGGCAGCAGCTGGAACAGAAGGGCATTCAAGGACTCGAAGTGAGACAGGTTCGGAGGAAGGTAAAGGTGAGACAGCAAAACGAGAGAGACGTTCAGCCAAATGGAGGCTAACAATGCTTACGTTGCAGGGCCACGGAGATGATGACATGTGGTGGTGTATGTGAGGCCACTTTGTCCACCAGCAAACGCTTTACAAATGTTAGGTGTCTTTAGTAAAGTTGAAGGCCTATTATGTAGAAGAGGTTTTGGATGTGTTCTGTGTGGCCCCAAAAGGTGAGCTAGGACCAAGAGCCAGAAGCATTTCTCTTCAGAGAAAAGGACGCCCCCTGACGGGAGGGGCTATTTCAGTCAGTTGACTTCCTCAAGTCTGGAGATGTTCAAAGGCAGACCAGCTAGACACAGGACAGGGATATTAAAGTGGAATTCTCCCCTTTAATAGTCTGTAAGTTTTGCAAGTTGGGTTCTTTTTTTCTTTTCTTTCCTTTTTTTTTTCTTTCTTTTTTTTTTTTTTTTAACAATTCTGAGGCTAAGGTAGTAGCTTGACATTTTCTTCTTATTGTTTCTGTATTAGGCCCTCGGTCACGTTCATTCCACGAAAAGATAATTCAATTCTCCCAATTAATGAAGAAAGCCACAGGTGGCCTTCCCACAGCAGCCCAGTTATGCCATTTAAACTAATCTCTTGATAGAACTTATTATAGAAGAGTTTAGAGAAATTGGTTCTAACTCACCAAAGGCCTAAAATCAAATAAAAGCCAATAATAGTAATTCTTTATCTCACCAAATCGTGGTAGTGTGTTTAAACCAGTGAAACTTTTCTTTTAAAAAAGTGGAAACAATATAAATTATTATTAGATTACTGATAAACACCACAATGATGAAATGTTCTTGTGAGGGTAAAATAATTGAGATGATAATTAGGCATAATTAGCATTATTATGAGTCAATCATATTTCAGTGAAAAGAAAACATATTTGGCTAAAAGGATATAATTTTGTTGTTGGTACTTTTCAAATTCTTTCTGGTTCAGCTAGGTCACTCATTGTATTTGCCAATCAATTATTTCAGAGATGACTGGAGATTTCCATTTTAACAAAAGCCTTTTTTAGCAAGCCGCAGAGCTTTTAGAAGCCCCTCTCCTTGATGCACCCTGAATCTTTTTCACTGGCTCTTGTCACTCTCTCTCTAATCCACATATCTCATAATGACTACTGCCAGTGTTGGAGTCAAACCTACAACCTAAAATGGCAATAACAAGATGACGGTGTTGGGATAAAAGGACTACTTTATTCCCCCTGTTTTATTATACCACTCTCATATATTTGGCAGGGAAGGGGTTGGGCGGGGGTAGGGGGGTGAGTTTTTATCACAGGAAACAATCTTTTTCATTTTCCCATGTCATGCATAATTTTTAAAGTTGAATTTACTGATTAGGTGAATTCCTGTCTACTTAATCTCCAGAGGGTTTTATTATTCCTCATGTATTTAGGAGAATTCTTTGGATCTTGGTTAAAAAAAAAAGGGGGGGGGGAGGGAATCTTTAAAAGTAAGGGAAGGTGGCTCCATAAAAAAAGAAGACATAGAAATAAATGCACTACTGAACAATTTAGGCAACTGCTTAGAGGTGGTAAAGAAAGGAAATGAGAATAAATAAGGAGACACACAGATCTGTGATTTTAATCTCCAGAACCCGGAAAGTTATGGTGGTAAAGCCCCCATATAGGGGATGAAGATGGTGAGTCCAACTGTGGAAAAGAATATGGTTTTCCACAAGGAAATGGGGGAGGTTCTTTAAAAAGGGTCACAAAATGTGCTTAGGAGAAAAAAGGAGGTTCTAGAAGGGAAGCTTGGTCACTCTTATAACAATAACTAGGATATATGTATAACTGACATAGCTGACAGAATAATCATGATCCCAGGATTTCAACTATCAAAATGGAAAGCTACATTTTAAAATCTCTTGATATATTGGGACTCCTGGGTGGCTTAGTGGTTGAGCATCTGCCTTTGGCTTAGGGCTTCATCCCAGGGTCTGGGATCGAGTCCCACATCAGGCTCCTTGTGGGGAGCACGCTTCTCCCTCTGCTTGTGTCTCTGCCTCTCTCTCTCTCTCTCTGTCTCTCATGAATGAATGAATGAATGAATAAATAAATAAATAAATAAATAAATAAATAAATAAATCTTAAAAAAATAAAATCTCTTGATATAATCCTTACTCTGGGGGATACGAATTCTAATGAACATAAAGAATTCTCATGGTTTAAATGATCTAAAGGAAGACGATAATAGTGGACTTTAAAAAATGAACTACAGGTTGCTTCAAGTTTGATAACAGCAGTGACATAGCGCTTTACGTCTCTCAAAGCACTTATCAATAATTTATTAGGAAAATGTCAGAATGTCCTTATCATGAAGGTACATGGGATAATGGCACTTGCTTTTAAAGACAGTTCATGCAAGAAGCTTCAAAATGATAGTCAGGTGTTTGAGGCAAGCTTCCAACTCTTCCATTTAGCCACCTACTTAAATATTATGGAACAGAATCAAAGGCAACAGGAGCGAAAAATGAGTCCTTTGAAAATGCAGTTTTCACAGTGAAATGCAGATGAGGCCCAGTCTTGTAATTGACTTATTTTATCACTAACCTGTAGCTAAAGACTCTAAGAAATATTCTGAAACTTTTGTTTGGCCCTCACATCCCCCAGCTGATCACCATATTATCTCATTCGTTCAATAAGTTAATATTTTTACCTGTGTCATTTCTTGTTTTTCTACATGTCTTCTTTTGACCTTAATGAATTATGAGCATGTGGCTACAAAATAACACAAATGACTTTTAACAAGCATGCCCAAATGTATGTCTGAGAGAGTAATGTCTCCTTCAAGGAAAATGAAAAAAATGTCGTAAACACAGACAGCAAAGTAGGACAAAATAAGGAGCCTGCCTTCTCATGTTTGAAACACAACACACAATTGAGAGTATAATTTGTGGTATAAGTGCTTGAAAACACACTTTGCCTTGTATTTTTAGTAATTGCTTTTATGACTGTGTTTACTAATTTCCATGAGAAAAATAAGTGTTTCAGTTGCCATTCCTGATCATATTAAGATTATGAAATCTGGAAATAAACTGTGTTTGAATCCCAAATCTGTCATTTGCCAGGTATCTGACTCTGTATCTCAGATTCCCTGTCTATACAGTAAGGATAACAATAGGTTGTTGTGAGATTACATGACATCACTTATGTAGAGCACTTTAGGATAGTGCCTAGCCCATAATAGGCACTATTAGAAGCATTAGCTATCATTATTATTATTGTTGTTGTTACTGTTGTTAGTATTACAGTCATAATCTCAACAGAGTATCCCATCATAAACTGGATATGAGGAAAGTGGAAAGTCCTAGGCTTTCAATACCTGTGCGTTTTCCCCAGTAAAACAATAAAACATGTGCATACAAAAGGTACACCATTAGCTCTATAAATATACAAAAGTGTCATTAAAAAAATGGTTGGTTTTTACAATCATCAAATCAATAGTATATGCAGGGAAAATAAATATTTTAAATCTAGAGTATGATCAACTCACATGTGAACAGAGATCAACTTATATAGAAACCAACACATAACTGAAATTAAATTGGCTTTTTCACCGAAAGCAAAATCACCACAAATATGGGTATAGATTACCTAACCTAAGGCAGGTTTCAAATAGTTGCCACATCTGGCATAACAACTTTCTATATAGTTCTACAACCTCTTTTTCTAGCCATTTTGAGCTATCAAGAGGGCAATAAATGTTAGTGCCTGGATCATGTATCAGTGTGGCAGACTGCAATGCAGTTCCTAAGTTTTCACCTCTCTCTCTTTCCCCACCGTTTACCATGTGACTTTGCACTTCCTCCCCAAAGGTCAAGTCTACTTTCTCTGCTCTTGACATTGGGGTTCATCATGTGATTTGCTTTGGCCAATAGAGTGAGGCAGAAATGAGCAGCAGCCAAGCATGTTTCTGCCTCTACCATACAAAAAATAATAATAATAGAAATAAATAAATACATACATAAATTCATAAATAAAAATCATGCCTTTGCTAGTTTTTTAGTCTCAAGAGAATGAGAGATCCAGGAAATGGAGTAGTACTAGTAAGTGGCCTCAACCAAGCTCACACTCAAACACAGCTCTGGTTTATCCTCAGAAGAATGAACAGGCTAGCTGACTCCCAGTAGGCTCTTGAACAAGTCCAGGAGGTATCAACAGAGTAGCCCCAGCAAAGCTAAGTCTGATCAACTGACCTTAACTGACCCTCAGGCAGTTGTGTTATATTTACAAATTATTTGACTTATTTTTAATAAGCTGTTGAATTTGGGGATGTTTTGTTATGTAGCAAAAGCTGACTGACATAGGCAGAATGTTTTCCATTTTCAGTGACATAAAATTCGACCTCTAGTTTAAGCATTTAAAAAAATGTATGGTTTCACCAAACTGAGAAAGCCAGTGATGATAGCTCTGGCTTCAGGTACCGTTTGACCCAGAGACTCAGCACGTCCTCAGAAAATCTCTGCAAATGTCTCTGCAGGCTCTGGTCTCTGGACTTTTCCATGTATGTCCTCAGACAAGGCTACTCTCTTGGTGCAAACTGGGTGGACATTCTGAGCCTACTATCTGCATACTTAATCTTACACGTTTCATCTTGAAGAAAAGAGAGATGAAGAGTGCCTTTATCCCAGCACTCCAAACAAAAGCGCCGAGATTTGCTCTGATAGAACCATCTTGGATCAATGTTTGTTTCTGAACCATTCAGTGTGGCTGGGGGAAGAAATGATCTGATTGACTCTTCCTACGTCATGGGTTCCAAGCCTAAAGTCAAATTTACCAGATTCCATGATTTTTTTCCCGTTGGGATGGGGAAAAGGAAAATAAATATGGGAGAAGCAAATAGTAGTACACACAGCACACTTCCTGTTTTGTAGCATTAGCACATCTTTCTCACATCGGGTCTCAGATATCCAAAGCCTCAGATTGTTACCCCTGCCAAATACTCTTTTATTAACAGCAATAAATGCTACTTATTTGAATTAACCATATATCCTGAGAGGCATAAAGATTTTTTTAGATAAATACAAATGTTAAAAGACAAGAAAACAAAAGAAGTTATAATGCCACCATTGATCCCCCAGTAACTAGAAACAGCTTCTCTTTGAAATCTCAGTACCACCTGCTTTGCATCTGCTCGACCAACTGAGAAATGCAGGTCTGGCAAAGAGAGAAAATCCATTTTAAGTAGATCTGTGACAATGCAGGGCGAGAAGGTCTTGAAATCCACCAAGGGTTTTAATCAATAAGACTGACAGCACAGAGCATGCCAGAAGCCAGGAAAAGAAGAATTTGCAAAAAAGCATTCAAGAAACAGCCCAGACTCTAAGGTTCTGGTGACAAACCAGGGCCAGCGAGGCAGAGGCACATACCACCATCTTTCTCTTCTGATCTAAGGGAAAGGCAAGAGAGGAAAGGGCTGATTAGCTCAGGGAGGGAGGGTTTTTGTTCAGTTCCTTTAGATTCCAACTTTCCAAATCAGGGGAGAATTCTAAAACCCATTGTCTAATTTCAAAAGTTGGGTTTGAAAAACATGACAAGCTCTTTTTTTTGTTGTTACCTAATTCTCAGCTGTAAACCGAAGCTTCTCGAGTGTGCATGCTTCATAAAAGGCAAAGGGACTTAATTGAATTTTGCATGCCGCTTCTAAGTGGATTGCTAGGGTATACCAGGATTAATTAGTTTCGTGTTGTTAATTCAATTCAAAGGTTGCTGATAAACTAAGACCATCAAACTCCATTAGGAGATACAAAAGTCCTTAATTATGACAGCATCTTTGAGGTTGTGGATAAGTTTTATCAGTATGCTAAAGTTCCAGCCTGGGTTTTTAGGAGTTGTGATGAATCCACTACAGTGGACCAGAGAGACCTCAATGATTAAAGCATTTTTCACCTAATTTTTTAACTTCTCAAATTTGGTAACTTTAAAAATAAATTAATCCCTGATTTCAATGGCTGTCTCTCCTCTTTTGTATGTAAAATTCCATTTTTGGAAAAATAACCTTAAGAGAATTACTCTAGCCTTTTTGCATGCCTGCATGTAAAACGTACAAGGATTTGGATTTTCCACTATCTCCCTACCCCAAACCTCTTCTGTGCTTTTCATGACCCCTTCCTTATGTGTGAAAAAAGTCTTTTATCACCTACATATTTTATTCTGTGTAGGGAATGTTGAAAATACCATTAGCTACAGTCTTGCAAATTGCTTTCTCTCAGCCTTACTCCTAACTAAACCCCATCTTCCTATGAAAGCACCTAGGTGAGCATGCTTGCACAAAGGAGCATACACTCACTGCCTTACCATTTGGTTTAAATGCACATGCATATTGCAGTTCAGGCTCTAGTCAACTTTCTTCACAGCTTGCTATACTGGATCCCTTTAACATCTTTCCACATTTAGGGCAAGGCACTTCTCTGCTTCTGGAACACTCTCCCCGTACGTACAGGTACATGCACACACACACATAGACAAAGAGACACACAAAGGCACACTCACACATGCACACACTTCTACTAATTCCTCCTCACCCCCACAGATCTCAGTGTATCCCCTTCATCTCACCTAGGATATTTTCCTTCATCTCCAAGGTTCAATATCACTCCTAGGGGCCACTTCAGCACCAACACTTAGCACCAATGTTGCAGCTGACACATCGTAATAGGCTGTAAATGTACCAGTGACTCTTACCTAGAAGTTGGGCTCCTGAATGACAGGGACTGTACCTTATTCATGGTGGTATCACTGAATAGTGCAACGCATGCCACACTGGAGAAATTCTACCAGCATTTTTTTGAATAAATGAATTAAGGCCAGAATGTCACAAAATTAGCTTCAGAATCCCTTTTATATATTATTCCATTCTAGGTCATTTCATTAATGACCCCCTTACACTTCTACCCAGCAGTCTACCATCTCTGTAGATTGATTAACACCTAGTAACTACTCTAGCAGAGGCTTGTTGCTGCCTCTTGACATTCATTCTTCCCTCTTCTTTTGGAAAAGTACATTAGAGTTTTAGCAGAGAACACTGAAATAAGGTAGGGAGTGGGGAGACATTTCCCATTCTCCAGCTAAACTGACCAACTGAATAATTATGGTCATTAAAATGTAAAGATAAATACTATATGGGACTTCTGGAGAGTCTTCTTAAAAGGAAAAATACATGTACCCCTTCAATCCTTCCTCCTTCTTGCTGCTTCAGATGTGAAAGTGATGGCTGGTTCCTTAGTAGCCATACTGGACTATGAGGAGATATGATAAGCAAGAAGTCTATGCTCCTAAGTTTTCTGGAGTCCTCATCTCAGCCACATCGCACTACAACTTACTGCCAGACTTCTTTTGTATGAGAAAAAAAGTATCTGTAAAGTAAGCATTATTTCAGCTGTTTTTTATAGCTAGACCTAATCCTAAATACTACAAATAGTACAGCAAGAGACTTTCTGTATCTAAATCCTAGGAACCATTCCTTGTCCTCGCCCTGAGTCAGCCATAGAACAGGAGAGAAATCCATATCCAGTCTGGCTAGGAATTTTTTCCATACAGCTGTAGACTGACCTCTCCCCCAGGCTATGTATCCTCTCATCCTCAGTAAAACTCTAAATTAACCAAAATTTATTCTCCACCCTTCTACTTTTTTTCCCCAGCAAATATGGTTGCAGATGTCTCAAAGACTTTTCCAAGATGATATACTTATAGTTTTTCCTGAGTCTTAAAATTTTAAACCAGTGTTTCTCAAAGGGTAATACCAGAACTGCATCAGAATCTTCTGGATTATTATTTTTAACAGGGATCTGTGGCCTTAAACTAGACACACTCAGTCATGACCTCTGGACACAGTGTCTATATTTTATAAGCTCCCTGCATGACTATGAGAGATAAAACAGTCTGACAACCACTGACTTCCAAGAGACACTACAGAGAATTCTTGCTACCCCTCAAATCACAATTCAGAGGGCTCTTCTTCCTCTACAGAGACCTAAGCTACTTCCCACCCATCTTGCCAAAATTAGAGCTTCAGAAATTCTACTGTTTTGCTGCCCCAAGTGTGGACAGTGGACCAGTGGTATCTGCATACCTTGCTAACAATGCCCACTGTGGACCTTACCCCAGGCCTACCAAATCAGAATCTGTGTCTAAAAAGATGTCCAGGCACCCAGCAATTGCACTAATGGGTATTTACCCCAAAGATACTGATGTAGTGAAATGCTGGGAGAGCTGCACCCCAGTGTTCATAGCAGCAATGTCCATAATAGCCAAACTGTGGAAGGAGCCATGATGACCTTCGACAGATGAATGGATAACGAAAATGTGATCTATATATACAACGGAATATTACTCAGACATAAGAAAGGATGAATATCCACCATTTGCTTTGACATGGATGGAACTGGAGGGTGTTGTGCTGAGTGAAATAAGTCAATCAGAGAAGGACAATCATCATATAGTTTCACTCATATGTGGAAGAAATAGCAAAAGGGACCATAAGAGAAAGGAGAGAAACTGAGTAGAGCAAAATTAGAGAGGGTGACAAACCATGAGAGATTCCTAACTCCGGGAAACAAAGCATTGTGGAAGGGGAGGTGGGTGGGGCGATGGGGTAACTGGGGGACAGGCACTGAGGAAGGCATTTGATGGGATGAGCACTGGGTGTTATACTATATGTTGGCAAATTGAATTTAACTTTTTAAAAAAGTAAAATTAAATTAAAATTAAAAACAAACAAACAAAACCAATATGCTCAGGTGCTTCCTAAGCAAATTAGTGATTGGGAAGTACTGAGCTCTAGGACAGTGCCCTCTCTTGAAATGTATCACAGCCTTCTTCCATTCCCATCATTTGGCTACAGGCTGCCATGTACATTATCCACAAACCTGCTGCTTGCTGAGGCCAATGGTACAACTGTTTGTTGAGCATCTACTGAGGACCATAGACAAAAGGGTAGGAAGATATCTGATGGTGAATATCACGTGACAACTTGGCTGGCCTTCATTACCTGGATAATTTGGTCAATTACTAATCTAGATGTTATTGTGAAGGCCCATTTTGGGTGAGATTAACATTTAAACCAAGACTTAAAGTAAAGCAGGTTATCCTCCATAACGTGTGAGCCTCATTCAATCAGTTGAAGACCTTAAGAGAAAAAAGACTGACCTCCCATAAGGAAGACAGAATTATACCAGAAGATATCCTCTATGATACTCTATCATAGCTACTCTATCCTGAAGATTCTGGACTTCTCTGCTTCCACGCTTGCATGAGCCAATTTCTTAAAATAAGTAGATCTCTCTCCCCCTCACTCTCTCTTTCTCTATGGGTATATAAGTATATGCATATACATACATATGTATATATGTATACACATATACCACATATATATTAATATGAAATACATTGTGTATAGTTTCTTATATGTATAATATATATCCCCATATATAATATATATTTATAATATACTTTTTAAATATATCTAATATCTATAAATATTAATACAATTACATTTTATATTAAATGTATACATATAAATGTATAAACATTTATGATACACACATATTTTATTGGTTCTGTGTCTCTGGAGAACCCTAATATATTTGTAATATATCTCCAATATACTAATCAATATGTCAACTAATACAATATATTTGTTTTAAATTCTTTGCAAATCTTCTTTACATTGATTCATTCATCTCATCAGATTCTTCCATTTTTCCCCATTGCCTATGAAATAAATCCCAAACTCCTTAGCATGCTCTTTAATGCCTCCTGGATCTTGTCCCCACAATAGCACATTTCTGCCTCATCAGTCTACTCTCTGGTTTTTAGACTAGCTTTCCTGTCTTTCTGCTCATTCTTTCTCTCCTTGGCCTCCTTCTCATCTCTGATACTAAGTTCATATGACTCATTTTCACTTACTGAATACGAATATATAAACATTTGTTGAATATTATTGAATAAAACCTTCCCCTTCCCGGTGTCTCTTGCCAGCTGTAATTAACCATTGTTCCCCGAAGGACCTTTGAAAAATTATTTCATTATGAAATATGTTGCAGTTGGTTAAGTGTATAGGAATGTATAAATGTATAGGAATCTCTCACTAGACATTCAACTCCTTGAGGGCAGGAAATATATTTTTATTACACATCTGATTTGTTTGCATGTATCCCTTTCAGTGTATATCCAGTAAAACTTGTTGAATGAATGTAAAATTATTGTATGCTTGATAAATATTTTGTTATTGATATTATCAGTATGTTATGAATATTAAGTGGAGAAGGGGGATATGTTTGCTTTTTGGTTTTTTGACTTTGCAATATAGAAAACTTTAAACGACAAATTCCCCACTCTCAGAGATTATTGTTTTATGGGATACCTGAAGTAGCACTCTCCTTCCTTACTCTGTCCTTTTTCCTCTGTCGCCTTCTTTGTAGCTCATTTTACCACCAGACATTTCATTTTATGTATGCTTTTGTTTATCACTTGTCTTCCTCCTCTAGAACATTGGCTTTATAGACTTTGTGAATGCTTAATAAATATGCATTGAATGAATTCGTTTATCTGTGAGCATGAATGTGTGGTCAAGGCACGAGTGCTTATCCACTAAAATTAACAAAAATATTTACATACCCAAGACGGAAGATGCTGAATGAATGCACTGCCTTGCTGTAGAATCGTGAGAAGTCAGTCCTATTGGTTTTGGCTTTGTCTTGGATAAGGTAAGGAGCTGGCCTAGGTTAAAGATTCTCTAATTTTTAGCAGCAGAGCACCTTTCTGGAAATCAAATGTTATACAAACCATGGTCACCCTGTTGTGCCCAGAGGAAGGGTGACTTTTTCTAACTTGCACAAAAGCTCCATATGGACTCGGGGTGACCCTGCACGGAACACTGATTCATAAGGCAGATGAAAACTGTATTGCTTTGATTAAAGCAAGGATAGAACCCTCTCCTCTGGCCTCTTGCCTTGTCATTCCCCTGTGGTCCCTAAGGCATTTTTGGAGAAACAAGAGTTCCTGAAAAGCACTTTGAAAACCACATTATTCGATGTATCTGGGGAGACTTCCAGTGCCAAGCATCATTAATCAGGTGGGACTTTCAGTCTAAACACAACTGAGGCTTAAGGAGGTGTGAAGTTTTGATAGAAGCTGATCTGGCACTGATTTCATAGAGCTGCAAGAGGAGGGAGCCTGACAGTTAGCATCTGTAAGCATTTAGATTATAATGGAACCAGGGGCAATAAGCAGCCTGGATTTTAAGATTGAATCAAGCTGGGCAAACCTAATTGCTTAAAAAAAAAAAAAATGAAAGGGAGTGGGAATTGCATGATTAATAAAAGAGAGAGAAAATAGATATTAGATTGGTAAAGCACTTAATATAGTATCTAATAAAGTCTTACTTGCAAAATGAATTCAAATTGGATTGGATTTGAACTCCAGCATTCTATACTGGCTAAAAGCTGAGAGCTGGTGACATAGAAACTAAAGATAAAGGCAATGTGTGACATTACAGAAGTGTCTGGTAGCCCTGCCCCAGGAATCAATGAAGCTCTAGTGTTAGTTAACAGCTTCATTAATGATCTGCATGATGAGACAAAAGAGTATCTTAATGAATGTTATTGAAGAAACTGTGGGGAGATGCTGTGAATTCCAGTCTCAACTGAGAGGTTTGCAATAAGAAAATAAATATGCAGAAACAATTGGAAAGAAACATCTTAGAAGCTGATATTTTGGGGAAAGTGGTTTGCAAGATTTTGATGAAATGCATTTCCTTAGCTTTATAAAATAGCATTCTTAGAGATTTGCGTAAAACAAACATTTAACCCAACCATGAAATTAAATGCTAGTTTAGATGCCTAGGACAATCTGTTCCCCCAACAAAACTAATATATAAATAAATAACCACAGGGCATTAAGAAGTAGCAGCTAGATAAAAGTCATTTTTTTTTCTTCTTCAAGTTTTCTTTTTCTCTTGGAGTGTTAGTGGGAGAATGAATACAAGGAACAATAGAAAGGGATCAGATATTTTTTTTTTTTGATCAGATATTTTTTAAAGGGGAGGAGGAGATGACATCAGCAGATGGAGGCAGGATTTATAAACCCCACACCCTACCCCCCTACCCCAAGAAAGAAGGATTTCAGTGGCCTCCCAAGTTTTTTTAAAACTAAGATTTAAAAAAAGAATCTAATAATTCACATGATCTCAAAAGCCAGTACTTCTCTTCCACTCTTCCTCCACCTTCCCTGCCCCAAACTATACATAGAGAAAGCCAAAATATATTCCATGATTAAAGTCATTCATTTGACTTTCTTGGTCATTTCTATATAACAGGACGAAAAGCAGAATCTTAACGTTAGAAAGCATACATTATTATAGTAGCAAGATAGCCAAAAACATTAATATTGAAAAAAACAAGGGCTCAAATTAAATGTGGAATAAGGAACATGGGTAAATTCAAGGAAATCATGGAGAAGGAAGCATTTATAACTTAGACTCAATAAGCATTTACCAGGAAGTCGATCAGATCCGAGAATGGTGGAGGGGTAGCAGCTTTAGCAAGCAATGGGTCAAAAAAGTAGAAGGCACCAAATCATGGGCAACCTTAGAAAGCTATTCAAAGAAGTTGCAGCTTTATCCCATCTGTACTGGGAAAACAAGAGAGGGAGACCAACACAGGGAGAATTCTGAGTCGGAGGATGGCATGTTTGGATGTATATGTTAATGAGATCATTCTGGCGTCCAGAGTATTGTAATGGTTTCCTCCTAACAATTTCCCTCTCTGTCCTTCTCTTTCTACAGTCTAGTCTCAACAGTGCAGCCAGACTCATCCTAGTAAAATGTAACTCTGACCATAACATCTGCTCAAAATAGCCAAATACTTCCTATCCCAGAGAAATAGAAGCCCAATCCTTGCTGTGACCTTCGAGATTCTACATGATCTGGCCCCTGAGAGCTCTTACCTCTTCTGCTACTGCTCTCCCTTCTTGTCTTCTCTACTCCATTCCAACCACAGGAAAACACCAGACATAGGTCTACCTTGCGCCTACTCTTTCCTACTAATCACACCTGTCCCCCAGATACCTGCACTGATCAGCATTTAGTCCTCTCAAGACCCTGCCCCTACGCCACATTGGCAGTAAGACCATCCCTAACCACTGTATCTAAAACTTCATCTCCCTCCCCCCAATACTCATATATCCCCTTTCCTTGTTTTATCCACACTTAAACCACACAGAGCACCAGACAGGAGGTCTAAGGGCTAAAGGGCAGTGAAAGCCGGGGAGAAGGCAAAGTGCCTGAGTAACAGGTGCAAAGATACCTGGCCGACCTTTATATACTCATGCAATAAGCTTGGAGGGAGGTGCAGTGCAGAAGAGGCTCTTCTGTAGACTTAGATAGCCAGGGGAGCAACCTGGAGGATTGAGACTTAGTGCCTTCTCTGGGAACACATAGTCTAGTCATAAAACCATAAAAAAGGGCTCTGTGGGTTTCACTCATGTTTACACACACTAAGGTAGAGGAAACCTGGTCCTTAGGATTGAAATAAATTTCTACATAGAGATACTTCTAAAACTATAGTTTTGATCTTATGGGGGAACTAATAAGTGCTACATTATCCCAAGTGAACTAAAAATGAGTTGAATGAATTTTAGAAAGACATTGTCACCAACAGTGACATGCATACACATACATAGGTTTACATAACAGCCACTGAGTTGGTAAGGAGTTCCATCGAGAAGGCACATGAAAAACCATACAACTTCTGAACAACTTGCTTTCTCCTGATATATCAAATCCTCATCAAAAAACACTACATATATATGCTAGAAGAAAGGTTATCTTGACACTATAGTTCCAGGCAAAGATATACCTGCAAATTGACTTGGTGGTTTCCAGTCAGAGAATATCATATGGAATAAGTTTGTACTATGTGCCATATTTGGATAAAACCATTTTTCTTTTTGTTCATATACCAAAGTGAGACAGATAGATAGGCAGCACTTCTTTGCCTTCTACTGTGTTTTGCATGTGCATTCTATGTATGTTGTAGCACTCTCATGTTTGGCTTGAGTTTGCCCTACAGTTTTATATGTGCTATAACTTTATTTTCACATGCAACTTGAGAGCAAGACAACCCATAGTCCTAAAAATCTACCTTCCTGGAAGCTGACCACCTGACCCTTCACATCTTCCACAGGATGATTTCCTGGCACCCCAATCCATCTGCTCTCTTCCTTGGTAAGTAACCTTCATTACAATAAAATTTCAGGACATTTCATGTTTTAAGTGACATTTATTTATTTTCAAATTGCCATTAGTTATAGAAATTTACTTATGTTGTTCAATTGATAATATTTTTCTCCCTATGAATAACGTTTGGGTATTTGGGATTGGGTGGAATGTATCACTTTTTCCAACTAAAATTAACAGAAAAAAATGTTTGTAGTTAATGGCTTTTCACTTACTGGCAAGGTTTTCAAAACAAATTAAAGTCATTAAATGGAGAGCAGGAGTTTCCTTTTTGTCTTTCTAGTATTCATTTTTTGCAAATAATGACTTCTAATTAAATGAAATAATATTAATAACCTGGTCCTGGTTCTCAGTTTGGTTTGGTTTTTGTTTGTTTTAATGAAATTACCACTTGATTCTTCCTCAAGATGCCTCCTTTTGCAGGTAGTTACATCTCACTTGAAAACTCCTATTTATCTGACCCAGAGGTTCCACCTATGAATTCTTCTTCCCTTGCTGGGGGGGATCAAAGCAGCAGGAAGGCAATAACAGGGCTAACTGTGCCCTTCTGGATTATCTGCAGATTCAATTTTCTCCAAGAAATCCAGTCCCCAGCTATGCTGAGTGACAGGAAAGCTTTACCAAGATGGGAGCCCAGACTCACAGGAATGCTTGAGCATATAATGACTGACAGTGGGAGGCCAGCTATAGGAGAAGAAGTAGGATGGGAGGAGGGAGGAGAGGCAGTGAGTTGAGTTGTGCTGCATTAGGGTGGGGGTGGAGGACAAAGAGCGACATCTGGAAAGGAATATATATGGATCACACACATGTGTGCCTGCACACACACATGCAGACCATGCACAAGAAAGCACTAAAGGAATCACACAGATGAAAAAACATGACATCCTCCATTTAGATTCTTCTGCCCTAGTTAATGCATGGTGTTCATAAATGTTTGCCAGGGCAGAATCTTAGGTTAACACTGAGGCCCCTGAGATGGTATGAAAATTAGTCGTGATCTGTGTTATTTCTGGAATTAATTTTCATAGGTTTTTTTCATCTCCTTGGATCCTTAAACCAAATCACTTGAATACTAAGCCCATTAAAAAAGTGGGGGGGGGGAGTGCAGTAAGCTCCCTCAAATTACAAAATGGTACATAATACCTCTAATGTATGAGTTTTGCAAACAAGCTTTCTTTTCCATGGAATCTAACTCTTATTTAAATGGCTCTGAGAAAAGAAATATGACATTCTCTCAAACTTGATCAGTGGTGACATGAGGGCTAAACAGGTTTTCTTTTGGATTCTGACATGACAGTCACAGAAAGACAAAATATAAGCCAGTGTTACGTTACTAAAGGATGGATCTCCTCACAGCTCTTGCGTGGAAATTACTATTAATAACAAAGAAATAAATTCTATAATAGAGAAATCTACACTGTTAGTGGTGGCATTAATGAGGTCTATGCTTGACTATAATCTAATAGAAGAACTTGCCAATAATATAGACATTTAAAAATCATTAAAATCACTAAAAACAGCTAAGAGCCCCAATTTTTTCCAACTTTAAATTATGAAAAATTTCAAACATATAGAATAATTTTAAGACTTAGGACCAATGAATATCAATTTAACTACCACCTAGATTCAACATCAATTTAACTACCACCTAATACTCTTCATATTTGCTTTATCTATAAATAAATATATATACTCATATATTTTGGTTTTTTCCTTAATCAGTCAAGTTAATTGCAGATGACATAACACTTTACCCATGAATACTTCAGTATGTGGCTCCTAAAAAATACATCCTTCTACATAAACATAATTCTATCATCACACCTAAGAAAGATCACAGTAATTCCATAAGATCTTCTATTGTCCAATGCATATTTAATTTTCCTATCATGCCCAATATGGCTTTTAAAGATTTTTTTTACATGGATTATCAAGGTTCTCACATTGCACTTCCTCTTTGGTTCCTTAATTCTACAACAGTTCACCTATCTTAATGTTTTCCTCATGACATTGTTTAAAGAGACACTAGCATCTCTTTGGTAGATAGTTTTATATTCTAGATTTGACTTAACGTTTCCTCATAGGATTGTTTAATTTGTTCCTCCATTCCCTTCACTTATTATAAACTGGCATTTGAATCTAAAGACTGATTAGGCTCAGGTTAAATATTTTGGGCAAGAGTACTTCTTGGAAATGCTGTATCTTCAGACTGCATCATGATAGAGATACATAAGGTTAGGTTGTCCTAGTATTAGTGAGAGTATGTGTATCACCTCTGCCACTTCTCCTGACAATAAAGTTATATTCTCTCTTTGCAATCAGCAATCTGTGGGCTGCTCCCTTAGCATCATGTGAATATCCCATGTGCCAACAATATCTCACTAATGATTTTCTCATCCATTTGTCATCCAGGTCCAAATCAAGACTTTCCCTGGGGGCTACAGAATGGTGACTTTCTAATCCCACCATTCTTCTACATTTAGTTGTGAGATTTTAAAAAAAAATTTGGTAAAGAAGAGCTTTTCCTCAACAACCAGGGATAAATTATAAAACCAGGGATAGTTCTTCCTAAAAAACATAAAGTAAATCCTTTATTTTTATTTTTTATTTTTAATCACTATATTTCAGAATAAAGAGCTTACATAATAACCACCTCCAATATCATCAAAGGACTCTGTCTTAGTCTGGATTCATGGTTTTTATTTATTGTATGCTTTAAATGTAATTATAATTATTATTCTTTTGATGCTCAAACTGCCACAAACATGGGCCAGTAGAAGCCCCATGGACTTGGCTCCTGAATTCTCTGATGTACTCCTGTTAGTCTTTGAGTGTTTCTTTGTCTTCTAAAACAACATGCTCCTTGCTTATACTCTTCCCTTCCCCAGATGTGGAATTAGCCATTTCTCTGATGAGCTTTGGTTACTTTGAGTGGGGAATGATATTTAGAAAACAAGATCCAAGTATTAGATGTGCTAATTGCTTCTGGGGTATTACTGTTTCTAAATAATAATTTTAAAAAGGGGTAGTATTAACTATAGTTTAATTTTAACCATAATTATAGCTTAGCAGAGGCTTCCTTCACACCTACCAAATAATTTAGACTTCACTATAGTAGATATTGCTACAAAGAGGCTCAAATGAAGCAGACCCTTATCCAACTAGAAATCAGGGAAACAAAAAAATAAAAAGAAATCAGGGAAACACGGTTACTTTCTGGAGCTACAACTTTAATTTTTTAAAAAGATTTTATGTATTTATTCATGAGAGACACAGAGAGAGAGGCAGAGACAAACGCAGATAGAGAAGCAGGCTCCCCCAGAGAAGCCTGATGCAGGACTCAATCCCAGGATGGCAGGATTATGCGTTGAGCCAAAGGCAGACACTCAACCACTGAGCCACCCAAGCATCGCAAGGAATTTTAAAATATAGAAGAGATAGGTGAATTCACTTAAAGTATTTCTAATCAAAGAAAAAAAAAAAAGACTAGGTTGATCAGAAGAGGAGTAAATAAGCCATAGCAACAAAGGAAAAGAAAGCTAATCATGCTCATTTAGAAGAGAAGATAATCAGATCCAAAGACTCATCCCATCTGGACCAGGTGATAGATATGCTCCCATGGAGGAGATAAATTAGTCTGAGACATTGAAGCATCTATCCCATCTCTTACTTAAATAGTATCCTTCTTTCTTTCTTTTTAATTTAAATTTTGTTAGTTAACATATAGTGCAATATTGGTTTCTGGAATAGAATTCAGTGATTCTTCACTTACATACAACACCCCGTGCTCATCACAAGAAGTGCCCTGTTTAATACCCATCACGCATCTAGCCCATCCCCACCACCTCCCTCCATCAACTCCCAGTTTGTTCTCTATCTTTTTTTTTTTTTTAATTTTTATTTATTTATGATAGTCACAGAGAGAGAGAGAGAGGCAGAGACACAGGCAGAGGGAGAAGCAGGCTCCATGCACCGGGAGCCTGATGTGGGATTCGATCCCGGGTCTCCAGGATCGCGCCCTGGGCCAAAGGCAGGCGCCAAACCGCTGCGCCACCCAGGGATCCCCTGTTCTCTATCTTTAATGGTCACTTATAGCTTGTTTCCCTCTCTCTTTTTTTCCTCTCCTCCCTTTCCATATTTTCATCTATCTTCTTTCTTAAATTTCACATGTGACTGAGATCATATGGTATTTGTATTTCTCCGACTTATTTCACTTACCATAATACATTCTAACTCCATCCACATCATTGCAAATGGCAAGATTTTATTCTTTTTTTTTTTTTTATTCTTTTTGATGGCTAAATAATATTCCATGTTACACACACACACACACACACACACACACACCATGTCTTTATCCATTCATCAGTTGGTGGACACTTGGGTTCTCCCCATAGTTTGGCTATTGTTGATAATGCTGCTATAAACATTGGGGTGCATCAAGCAGTATCTTTGTGATTATGATGTGGCATCTGTATTGGTCAGCTATTGTTGCACAATGCTCAGAACAAGGTAAAAACTTCAGCAGCTATCAATAACAAACATTTGTTTCTTGTTCATAGAACTTTGGGTTGGCTGTGGTTGCTCTATTTTAGATTTCAGGTTGGGTTCAGATCTAGTCCACGTGTCTCTCCTTCTAGGATTCAGGTTCAAGGAACATAGTTACTTGGGCATACTCTTTCATTATTCAGGGCAGGAGTACAAATGCAAGCCAAACTATGCAAGTGCACTTAAAGCTGGATGTTTTGTACAGCATCCCCCTAATATTATACTGGCCAAGTCAGGAAACAGAGCTAAGCCCAAAATCCGTGGGAGCAGATAAATATATTTTGCTCTCAAATCAATCATGACAAAGGCCGGAAAAGAAGGAAGAACTGTGAACAGGTTCTTCCTACACACGACGCCAAAAAAATCATTCCATGCAGCACATACACAGAAAGAGATCAGGCCATCCTATCCTTCCCAATGTTATATTTCTTACAGTAAACTAATAATGTGGCATCCTGGTCTTTGCAAACTTAATACCAATCTTTTCCAGAAATAAATGCATTTTTGTATGGACTGACTAGTCAGGTTGCAAGTTTCAGGGTATTTGCCAAGAACTGCACAGAGATGACCCATGCAACTAAACCTATACTCCACAGATAACAGTGTTCAGAGTTGGCCAGATTTCTTTCAGGGCACAGCATTCAGTGTTCATAGAGAGTTCATCTACCTTTCACCCCCTCCTCCACATGCCCCATTACTTCATCCATGATCTTTAAGGGGTGAAGCCATATGCCCTCCGTATGTCCAGCCAGAGACCAAGGGTACTCCTTGGTGGAGGAGTAAGAGAACAGTGGACTTTGATTTAGACAGTCTTGATTGGTATCCTAATTCTACTAGTTGTCATCACTGTGATTCTGAACCAGTCATTCATTTGCATCGTTCTCAGTTTCTTTAGTGGTAACATGAATACTTCCTTACCGCCACACTGTGAGAGTCTAAGACAAAATCAATCAGCTATCATGTGCGAGAACTTATAATAAAAGAAATGGTTATGAAAGGCATTCCCTTTAGTGCCCATCTTGCTCTATCACCTCATTTGGCACTCTCTCCTAGCCACCTGTATCCCCCACCCCCAGGCACACACTGTTCAACTGTAAGAGTTGTCCAGACCAAACAGGAGGGCCCTCCGTATGTTTCAGCCACAGGATCTGTCCATGAATCATCTTTGTATGCACAGCTTCTTCCTGGCTGATGGCAGCTGTGCACCACTAATGGCCTCCCAAGCATCAGAGCTACTCTCGTGCAGCAATTATTTGCATTAATCAAAGGCTTCAAGCAAATCTCCCATTTTTGGCTGAATAGTAAAAGTATATTCATGCTGTGCCCAAATGAGAGCTTTCACAAGAAAAGAGATGCTTTGGGCACATGTTGCTATTATGGTATTCAGCTTCCAACCAACCTCTCACTCACAGAGGGTCAACCTAGCTGGAGAATATTATCTGCATACAAGATTACTTAACACATAGAATGTATGCTATAAGTCCATAGACATATTTGCTAATTAATGGATATTTGAACTGGTTAAATAACACTATTGTATCCATTTCAATTCCAGAGGGCTCTCTGAGTGTGGAAATAAGAGCTGATTAGCATGGACAGACACCTGTTTGAATAGTTCCAGGTGGGGTTTTAAATGGCTCCTTCTCAGCCTTGCATTTGAATACAGTACAGTTGAAAATCTCTTTGGCTTGGTCAAAGAATAGTAACATGGACCCCAGCAGACATATGAAGCCACTTTCATCCCAAAGACATGGACAGGGTCCATTTCCCATCAGTTCCCAAACGAAGCACCTCAGATAACATCACCCTGTCGCCAGAAGTCCTTCTTCTCATCCTCAGCACCAAAAGAAAAAAAGGACTTTGAAATACCAAGCTTCAGAGGTTACACCCCACCAAATCAGAGCAGACTGGGGAGATCTAAAAGATACTAGAAGAAAACAAGATTCCTGTCAAGCCTACTAGATTCTTCTGAGGTCAAACTAAATCTAAACTTCTTTTACCATTCAACCAGACAGAAAAGAAAAGAGAGGCTAAAAATTTCTCAATCAGTGCATGATGACTTGTTCTCTGTATGCTGGAGTGGTGTTAGAATAATAAGGAGATTCTGCATAGTTGAATGCTAAGAAGCCCAGTACACTGCAGCAATAGTCATTGAGGGGTACATTGTGAGCTGTGGGGGGAGTGGGTCAGCAGAGCTTGACGAAAATCCCCCCCTCCAGAGACCTCTGTCTGTGCGCTCTGAGTTCTACAGCCTATTGGTGGTCAATTCAAGTTACTGCTTTAAAATTTCACTATGCATTTTTTTCTAAAATAATAACTTACATTTTAATGAAAGGATCATTATCATATTCAAGCATACTCTTTCCCACAGGACTTTAACTCTTCTTTGCATATTTATGATTCTGCTGGGCTAAAGCCGACAGAAATTTACAAATGAACAAAGAGAAGGAAGATGTTGACTTCTGAAAAAACTGTCATAAAATACCATTTGTCATGATTATTTCTTGTTTGTTCTGTCCACTTCCACTCAACCTTCCTGAAGGAAATATACCCCAGACTTCCTCTAGAGAATCATCTCCCTCACTTTCAATGCTTCTATTTGAATTGATGACGTTCTTGGCTCCATGGGAGGGTAAGTGACTCAGACCTGTCCATGGCAAGCATCTCATCTCCCTGGATCATAACGACAAGTTTGGAAGTAGGTATTAGTTCAAACTGCTGGATAAGAAAGGAGTTCTCTTTTGCCTTGGATTTATTTGAACCTGGGAGAATATAGCCCTGGCACTGAGGACAGCCATTAGCCACTGCAGGGAGCCTATAGTAAAACCACACCATGGAGATCAGAAATTGAGAGACCTCGGGGCCATGTTAAGCCCTAGAGTTTGAGGTTGGATGAGCTACTAAGTTCTGTTTCTTCCCTTAAGCACATTTGAGCTGGGCTTTTTGTGCATCCTTATTTAAAGAAGCCAAACCAAAGAGATTTCCAACTGTACTGTATGTTTCACCCTTGGAAGAAGGAAATACCACTACCCTTTCCATGACTGACTTGCCACTGTAAAGCAATGGGAAAGGGTCCTGGTGATGAATGACTTTCTGGTTCCAGAGGTACCCCTATATGAGTAGGTGGTCAAGCTACTGAGTCAGTGTAGATATCTTATCTAGTCAGTGTACATGGGGGCTCCAAACTAGAGAATTTCTTTTTTTTTTTTTTAAGATTTATTTATTTATTTATTTATTCATAGAGACACAGAGAGAGAGAGAGAGAGGCAGAGACACAGGCAGAGGGAGAAGCAGGCTCCATGCAGAGAGCCTGACATGGGACTCTATCCTGGGTCTCCAGGATCAGGCCCCGGGCTGCAGGCGGCACTAAACCGCTGCACCACCAGGGCTGCCCCAAAACTGGAGAATTTCTAAGGGCTCTCTAGCCCCATACTTCCTCTCTAACACTTGCCTAACAATCCTGAGAGGTAGGACGTTTGAGTACTCAGTAGGACATTGACTCAAATGGCCAAATATTTTGTGTCCTTTAAACATCTTTATCATAAACCTTAAGTGTGACCCATGGCAAAGGGCATTGGTCAAAAAAAAAAAAAAAATCAAAGAAACATACACCTTAATACATGTACTTCTTCACCTGCTAGAAAAGTCTTCTGTGTGAATCAGATTAAGCTATTTTCCAATTTTCAAACCAGGCCAGCTGGGCAAAGCAACACCATCTTTGATAAATGAGAGGGAAAACCTCATTAAAGAGAACATCCACACTTTCGTTTTCTTTCTTTTTTCTTTTTTTGTCAAGAATCTCTCCAAGCAGTAGTTAACGATTGGAACAGTCTGCAGGCTGCAGTTAACGATCCACGTGATGTTTGTGTCTGCCGAACTTATTTATTTGCATTTAAAAGAGATTTGGGGGGTAGATGTAAACACTTTGATGGGATTTATGGCAGAGACAAAGGTCGGTTAACATTTTGATCCAGTGGGTAGAAAACTGAAAAGCCATCATTAAATTGGTAACCAATGGTATTGAAGTAATCTTTTGAAGCCACTGAAAGGAAATCTGAGGCATGAGGGATCAAAACAGAAGATATAATTGCAAGGAAAGAGGGAAGAAACATGAATCTTATTTTTAGGATTCAAATACATTAATTTTATAATCACAAAATGAGAAGAAAAGGCACTTATTGGATCCATCCATTAATATATACCTGAAGGTAAAAAAAAAAAATGAAATTGTATTGGCCATTATGTGAACAATTTAGAGATATAAGAATGCTATACCTATCAGATTGCCTGCCTTCAGGAGGACCACCTGAAACAAAGGAGAATAAGCCTGGAAGCATTCAACCAGTTCAAGGACTAACACAAAACCTCTTCCAACTCAAGTGATTAGGATGCTTACAGAGCTCCTGGTCACATCCCTAGGGACCTGTGGACTTCTGGGGAAGGGACATGGCCAAGTTGAGGGGGGAAAGGTCTGGATACAGACACACAAGTTCAAGACCCAGATTCAGTACTTTCTGACTGTGAGATCCTTGAGTCTTCAAAATATGGCACCTCATTTCTCTTGCCTACACAAGTGAATAAAATAGTACTTATCTCACAGTTTTTATAAAGATTTAATACTTTCTTCCTGATTTCATCAAGCTAGCATCAATTCCTGTCCTTTTAAGCTTCCTTAAAACTGAACATTTATTCCATATTTATTTCCATTTATTCTATAGCCCAGAACCCACAGCCATGAATGTTGTCTGTGGTTTTCTGTCTCTGTCAGGATGCTGCAGGCTCATTAGATGTATACTTGCATTCACTGATTGCTATTGGTTGAATATGTACTAGGTGACAGGCAGCCTTTGGGGTATTCAGAGTTTATCAATGAATATGAAATACATACTGCCTGCCTTCAGGGGGCTTATAGTTTGGTAATAGCAAAAAAGGCTCCGGTAGGAAACAACTACAACACAATCTCACTTTGTGAGATAAGGAGCAGGGTACTTTTAGAAATAAAAGGCACCAGAGAGCCCCAATTATTTGTTGAAGGATGGTTAAATGAGCAAGTTAGTAAATGAATGAATTAATCACTGTTTATTCCACTTCCTTTAGAAGCATCAAGAACTCCTTAATTATATGAGTGAAGTACTGGAGAACTAGGGAAGTTAAGTGACTTGCTTAAATTTTATATGTGGCTGATGACTGCTTTGTATGATATTTTCTACTAGTAACTTTTAAGAAAATATTTAGAATCATGACAATGCCCCTATTTGAAATTCAGCCTCAGTTGAGAGAAAGAGAGAAAGAGAAAGGGAGAAAACAACTCTACTTTTCAAATTTATTGGTGTATAGGGTATGAACATAGAACCCTTGATCTATAAAAAACAATGTTCCTCCTAGGAATCACATGGCACATAGGGTAGACTGCCTACTGCACAATATTAGTTTCTTCTTTTGATTTTTATTTAAACTTTCTTCAAAGCTTCAAATTCTTCAGTAACTTCTAGGAGTGATAATTGTATCTCTCAGGAGGTATGTCTAATGTTTAAAAAGAAGAGTTGACTTCTAAGACAATGAAGGAGCTATTTACACTTGCCACAGCAGCCAAATCTATTTATCAATAGCCTGTCTCTCCTAAATGAGTTAATATAAGTACTCATAGGCCTAGACTATTGATATTTAGTATATCTCAGGCCTTTTGAATTAATTTTCCCACTGCTGAGTGGCAATGAAAGACAATGAAAGGGATCCCTGGGTGGTGCAACAGTTTGGCGCCTGCCATTGGCCCAGGGTGCGATCCTGGAGACCTAGGATCGAATCCCACGTCGGGCTCCCGGTGCATGGAGCCTGCTTCTCCCTCTGCCTGTGTCTCTGCCTCTCTCTCTCTCTCTCTCTCTCTCTGTGTGTGACTATCATAAATAAATTTTAAAAAATTAAAAAAAAAAAGAAAGACAATGAAAGACTATTGTCTTTTAACATTGGAGTAAGTAGAGCTGTAATGGAAATTACATTCATCTAGTCTGGGTGCCCCCAAAATGGATCAACTCTCATAACTGTGTTTTTTCATTTTTCTCTCACAAATCATTTAGTCTCTCTGGACCGCAGTTTTCTCATTTATAAAATGAGAGAATAAAACTGGAAAATCTAGAATTCTAATATTTTCATCTTATCAATATGTTAGATGCAAAAAGTCCAGTGTTTCAGACTCAGAGCACTATTTTTCTGGGGGCTGAAGTCAAATTCCTAATGGGTACACCATGGCATGGTTTGGAGGGGCAATGAATACCCTCTCCTGAAATCTATATCAGCTCTCCACAGATAGCCAAAAAAAGAACAGACAACCTAAACAGAGTATGCTTGCTATGTAAATGCCACTTTAAGAACAAAACTCTTTGGCACTCCCCAACATGTGTAGATATGTACATACCTCCTCCCCCAGTATACATACAGCTACAAAAACACAGACTAGATTTCTAGTCCTCAAACCCCTCCAATGTAAAATTCTGCAGCTACTAATGCAAATGCTTGAGCTTCAAGTATAAACAGGAAAGAAATAAAACAACTGATTAGTGTGACATACATATGAAAAATTCTTTTGATATGATCTAGAATCTGAATCACATACATTTTGAGAATTAATTTTTAAGTTCTTATTTTGCCCTTTCAACAGAAACACATGGTAAATAAAGGAGAAGAAAAGAAGTGTCTATGACACCAGAAATGCATTTTCTGTGGGTCACTGAAATCACAAATGCAAATGGTACAATGTCCAGAAGTAAAGTAGAGAGGGTGACAGGTCTTACTTGAAAATAGGTATATCATTAAGTTGATAACTACTCTCGGCACATAGTCGCAAGGAGGATCTATTTGGCATAAGTTTGTTCTTATAGCATTATTGTAATTAATAAAGTTGAAGATGAAACATTGGGTTATAAGATTGGACTGGATGACTGTCCTGGTCTCCTTCAAAGAACCTTTTAAGACATAGGCAGACTCTGTGAAAAAGATGCATACGTAAAAAGCAGATAAATAAGTCATGCCATAAAAAGGATATCACAAGTCAGTTAAAAACCAATCCAGAATCAACTGAAATTTCAGAGTATAGGATAATGGCACTCAATAAGAGAACTCTTCAACTAAATTGACCCAGATAGTTGATTGTCATGCGATTTGAAGAAGAGCGAGCTGAAAATCAGTTTCTTTATTACATAAATCTCCCTAGACCACTCTTCAGAATTATTATCTGCACTGGTTCTGGTGCAAAGGGAGGCTCTGTCCCTTATAAAAGCTTTGCAACCCCTGTCCTTACCAACAAGAAGGCACAAAGAGCCTAAAGACTGAAAGTTCTCAATCTTTCATTCACGTATCAAATTTATGTTGAGTTCTTAATAAACAAAAATACTGATTCAGATATTGGGTGTGTGCGCAGACAAGGTCTCTGCCTTCAAAATTTTGCAACCCAGGTAGTGGGTGGGTAGGTGGGCATTCATAATCACTAGCAATCATTGAAAGACTGTAAACGCTCTCCAGAAGAGAATGGGGGCATGGTAGTGGAAGCAAAGTGCCAGGTTATTGCCACAAGGATCAGTGATCATGGTATATGACTGTGAGCCTTAAGTCTTGAGTTGGATTGCATGACATGGAATAACCTTGCATTGGCACTCTCAATCTTCATTTCACCTTATATCTATTTGGATACTCTTAGGAAATGAAAAAGGACACTTCTTAGACTCCCTTGCAGCTAGGATTTTCAGTGTGAAGTGTGTTTTGCTGGCTAGAAATACTTTCAAGAGATTAAGACTTCAGTAGCATAGTAGTGTAGTGGTCATTTTTCTTTCTTTCTTTTTATTTATTTATTTATTTATTTATTTATTTATTTATTTATTTATGATAGTCACACAGAGAGAGAGAGGCAGAGACACAGGCAGGGGGAGAAGCAGGCTCCATGCACCGGGAGCCCGATGTGGGATTCGATCCTGGGTCTCCAGGATCGCGCCCTGGGCCAAAGGCAGGCACCAAACCGCTGCGCCACCGAGGGATCCCAGTGGTCATCTTTCTGTGGGTATGGCTGGCTGCTAAAAGCACCTCAAAAATGGCATTTGCAATGGTAGACTTCATTCTATGTAGACCCACTCCATGGGTATAAGGCAGTTGTCACAGCAGTTGTTTGGTGCCTGGATTATAGCTACAGTGCTGAATATTCACCCGGCAGTCTGGAAGAGCCCTCCTGACTTCTACTTTTCCAGCTTATCTCTTATGTATTAGAGTTTTCCAGAGAAACAGGAAATATTTATGTACTTTTCCTAGTAATTCTCTACGTTAATTCGACTACCCCTACCTTCTCTCTCCAACCCTTTCTTCCTTTGTTCTCAAATCATATACCCGAGATTGTAGAGACTGAGAAGTCCCATGATTTGCCACCAATGGTGTTAAGTCTTGGTCTTAGTCTGAAGGCCTGAGAAGCAGGAGCAATGTCTAGATTTCTAGTCCTCAAAACCCTCCAATGTAAAATTCTGCAGCTACTAATGCAAATACTTGAGCTTCAAGTATAAACAGGAAAGAAATAAAACAACTGATTCATGTGACATACATATGAAAATTTCTTTTGATATGATCTAGAATCTGAATCACATACATTTTGAGAATAAATTTTTAAGTTCTTGTAATTAAGTGTCACCCTTCTTACAAATGGAAATTTCCTTTACAAATGTCAGTTTTTCAAGGGTGCCTGGGTGGCTCAGCTGATTAAGCATCTGCCTGCTGTTCAAGTCATGATTCCGGGGTCCTGGGATCAAGCCCTACATTGGGCTCCTTGCTCAGTGGGGAGCCTGCTTCTCCTTCTCCCTCTGCCTCTCCCTGCCACTCCCCCTGCTTGTGCTTTCTCTCTTTGTGTCAAATAAATGAATAAAATCTTTAAAAAACAAACAAACAAAAAACAAATGTCAATTTCTCTTGCAAAAGGGGTACTATTTATTCTCTGTGTTCAGACCTTCTCCTGTGTTTTCTGTGTCTCAAAATAATCCTTATGCCAAAGAGACATATTTTGAGATAGCATATTCGGGTCTTTCACACTAGTCATAATTTGCGAGCAGATATGCTAGCCCCAGTCAAGACTTCAGAAGCTGCAGAACTGGCCAACATCCTGACAGCAACTTCAGGCAAGAGTCTTGTTATGAGTTGAATTTTATCCCCCCCAAAAAAGATATGTTGAAGTCCCAATACTCAGGACCTGTGAATGTGACTTCATTTGGAAATAGGGTCTTTTAGATCTAATCAGGTTTCCATGATGTCATTAAGGTGGGTCCTAATCCAGCATAACTGGTGTCCTTATAAAAAGAGACAATCTGAACACAGAGACAGATGCAGACTGAGGGAAGATGATGTAGACACCTACCAGAAGACAGCAATGTGACAATGGAGACACAGACTAGAATGATGCATCTACAAATTGAGGAATGCTGAAGATTGCAGGCATACACCAGAAGTTTTCCCCTATGAATTTTAGAGGGAACACAGCCTTGCCAACAACTTGATCCTGGACTTCTAGCCTCCAGAACTGTGAGATGGTGCCTATTATTTTAAGCCTCTCAGTCTGTGGTATTTTGTTAAAACAACTCTAGAAAAATGAATACAAATCAAAACCATTCAGATAAGCCACTCCTGAATTTCTGACCTGCAGAGATTATGTAAAATTATAAATGTTATTTTGTTTGTTTTGTTTTAAGCCACCGAGTTTTGGTACAATGTTATGCAGCAATAGTTAACCAAAACTCAGAGTTAGACTAGAACTTAAGTTTTTGACTCCAACTTAGGAATCTTTCTACTATATCAAGTTGCAGTTCATTGTCTTTCAGGATAAGAGAAAGACCACGAATATTTAGCTTAAATTGTAAATAACATTTTTGGAGACATTGATAAAACTTTCCACTATGAGGCAGCAAAATCATCTTCATGGAAGACAGAACCCATCTGACAATAGAACTGAACTCTACTGGGTTTGCACTGCCTGTAAGATCTTCTACATCCTACAGAAAAGCCATCAAATAGACAGTGGTCACTGATAAACTGCACTCAGCTAGACATTACATTACAAAGAATGTTATCTGTAACTATTCAACTATTCTCCAAATAGAGATGATAGCTGGATAAACGGATGGATAGATGAATGGATGGATGGATGGATGGATGGATGGATGGATGGATGGATAGATGGATAGATGGATGGACAAATGGAAGGAAAGAAGAAGGAAGGAAGGAAGGAAGGAAGGAAGGAAGGAAGGAAGGAAGGAAGGAAGGAAGGAAGGAAGGAAGGAGTAAAGGAAGGAAGGAATAAAGGAGGGAGAATGAACATAGAGAGTTACAAGGAGAAAAAATACAAAAATAAATATATTTCCACGTGCCAGAAAACTGAAATTATGCCTTATTATTTTCTAGGTTTTAAACCAAACTATTGCAATGTTCTTTGACAGTTGTTTCTCTCTCTGGCTTATAAATAGATCTTTGTTTTCTCCCTCTACCCCTCCTATTTTTTTTCAATTTAAAACACCCTTTTTCTGATTCTGATGGAGGAAAGAGAGGTATGTATTTACATTATAATAATTTATAATCTCAAAAATGTAATTTTAGAGGTCTTTTGCTTAATGTCATCAATTTATTAATTGCAACTTGATCTAGGTAAGATCATCTAAGAATATCTGAGCTTGAAGAGGAAAAGGAAAAATAGATGTGATGTTTTTCTCCTAAAAGTCTCTCTTCTCAGAAAATAACAAATAGAGTCATGTAGCTCTGCACAGGGTCCCAATGTGAGGGGAGCTGGGGGACCAGCATAGCATATCTATCACTTGGGCAATTACAGGAGTATGATCTTACATAAAACTATTTGGGATCTCAAATTCAGTACCACCAAACATCACCATTTGATTGCTCATTATATTATAGTAGTTCCCCCCTTCTCTGTGGGGGATACATTTTAAGACCCCAGTGGATGCCTGAAACTGCTGATAGTACCAAACTCTATATATACTGTTTTTTCCCATACATACATACCTACAACAAAGTTTAATTTATAAATTATGCACATTAAGAGAGTAATAATAGTAATAATAAAATAGAACAATTACAACTTATGACAATATGCTGTAATGAAAGTTATGAGAACATGGTCTCTTTCACTTTCTCTCATTTTCTTATGTCCTGTATTCACTCTCCTTTTTCTTGTGATGATGTGAGATGATAAAATGCCTATGTGGTTAAATGAAGTAAGGGGAATGATATAGGCTTTACTGACTTTGTGACAATTCGTCAGAAGGAGGATTATCTGCTTCCAGACCATAGTTGATCACAGGTAACAAGTGAAACTGGGGATAAGGAGGGAACAGTATATTTTCCCTCTGGTTAGTATAACAAAAGCCAACTACTACTTTCAAAACAGGAAAAATTTGGGCAGCCCGGGTGGCTTAGCGGTTTAGTGCTGCCTTCAGCCCAGGGTGTGATCATGTCAGGCTCCCTGCACGGAGCCTGCCTTTCCCTCTGCCTCTCTCTCTCTCTCTCTCTCTCTCTCTCTCTCTTTCTCTCTCCCTCTCTGTCTCTCATGAATAAATAAATAAGATCTTAAAAAAAAAAAACAGTAAAAACTACTTTCAAACTCCCTTTTCAAATAATATTAACTATGGAAATTCTTAGCACTTTCTTCAAACATCCAACATCAACTTCATGGGCACTGAGTAGTTAGAAAATGTTATTTTGATTTCATTCTTTAAGGTTGTAGGTACCTTCCAAAGAAGTTACAGATAAACAGATCATGCCAAGCTTATGCATTCGTGCAAATCAACGTATCCATAAGGACACCAATTGCAGGAATCCATTCTATTCCAACACTGTTGAAGTTAATATTTTTTCTTGAAAGTTTGTTTGTTTTTTTTAATCAAAGCACAGCAAACAGCAAATGAAAATGATAATTTACTTTGGACCCACCATATTTTCTACAAAGCAACTATTGGCTGTGATTAAGTGAAGACAAAACTACATGCTGTGGCAGTTGAAATACTTCTGGAATTTATTAACTTCAGTATACATGCTAAGGCCAAATGAGCTTCTTTAATTTCCATAATGAAATTGTTTTTGTAAAGTTAAAAATACTGTAATGAGGCCAAAACGGTGTGCTTTCAGGGGGCTCCCATGGTGAAACAAATGAGATTTTAGCTTCTCTAATTGGGCATACTGCAAGCTGGCTTGATGCTGTCCTCAACACAGGATGTTTGTTATCCTAACAAAAAAGAGGTCTACAGCTGTCAGCATAATGCTATATGGCTTTTCAGAGGCCTAGCTATGGGAGGAAGACTGTGCTCTTGGGCTGGGACCACCCAAAGGGAAAGATCAAGTAGAGAACTGTGCTTCTTTTCCCTGATTAAGAAGTTATTCGTAAGGTAATTTGTTTACAGCTATCAAAGGAAAGCTTTGGAAGCAACTGGGGAGAATTCCCAGAATCCTCTGAAAGAATTTTATTTGATGAAGCAATGAATATGGATATTTTCTCTCCTCTTTTTTTTTTTTTTTGGTCCTCTTATGAATTAAATCTCATTACCTGTCAACACAGGCCTTTGGAGTCTAACTGTTCCTGTAGAAAACAAAAGTTAGGCCCATTTTGTTGAGGCGGCTACTGCCAAACTCTGTTGGTGAGCTGCCACACTGGGTACCATGGAAACAGCCTATAAACCTCTTTGAGCTTTGGAATGGTTTTGATGTAATATTGTCTTCATTTATTTTTAACCATTACTTTCAACTACAAAGGAAAGTAAAACAGAGGGCTAGTCAAATTAATTTTTAGCCACCAGAAGTAAGTCAGTAACTGCATTTTTCTAGTTTGTAATGGGTATTTCATTTTGGGTATAAATATTTAAAATCCAGAAAGATGAATAATTTTGCTGTGAAGTTCTACACTATTCAGTAACATTTACTAGATGCTAGATGAGTGAACGATTGGTATACTATCAAAATATATGAAAAATTAATGGCATATTCACCAAATGAATTCAAATCTCCTAAATCCAATTATTCAAAGGGATAAATATTTAAAAGATAATGTAAGCTGCTATATTAGGCTATAATTATACATTACAGTGGTAAAATGTGCATTTCCAACAGCATGGTTCCAAAATGCTCTTTTTGTATTATTCTAGAGGAGAACATTATAAATCATCACACAGGAGTTAGATGAAATAGATTTTATTGTAGTAAAACTTCCTCCCTTGCCCCCAACACTAATAGCTTCTACTTTACGTTAATTTGATTGTTCTTTCCAATTTGTTCAAAACATAAAGCAAGTCCACTGTAATAAAACAAAATGATGTTACTTACTATTCTACCTTTCCATTACGTTACTTTTCATTTTTTTTAATATACTTTCATATGTCCATCATTTCGAGGACTCCAACCAAACCTATATTTTCAAGGTAAGTTTAAAGATGAAAGAGGCTTTTTGTAGAAAATCATCATTATAAATTTTGTAAATAGAGAATCTAAATAAAAGTGAATTGATAAGTTACATGCATGCATATGTTTTGCAAATAAAAGAAAGAAAATACAATTGTAGCTCCAGAATGATGGTAACACCAAAAAACACATATGGACTAAGTATATAGGATGGCATTTAATGATAGAGAATCCACATTCTGAAATTCTAAGACAACAACAAAGTTTAGTTATTAGCAGCATAGACTTTGGAGACCAGGAGATATGGGCTGGAATCTCAAGTCACTGGTATAGTGTGGCCTTGGGCACCTTAACCCTTTAAACCTTGGATTCCTGATACCAAGGATCATAAAATTATCCACCTCTCTGGGCTGCTGATTCAAATGTGATCATACATACTGATGCAGTGCATGCATATGACAAGGTATCAGTTAATTTATGTGAAAAGGATAAAGTCATGAAAACAGTGATAGAGATAACAGTGATGACACTGAGGATTCGTGCCCTGTAAAATACTATGTTTGAATATACCTGAAATGATCTTCTTGATGCCTGGAAACCTGAGTTTAAGGTGCCCAGAAGTGCACACACATATAGAATATATTTTGTCATTCTATTTTTTTTTTCATTCTATTATTTATGAAGGGTAGGAGAATATGTCACCCCATGACATCCCACTTTGGCATTTTGATTTTTTGAGCTGAAGGGCACTAAGAAAAAGCAGATATCGGACAAGCTTTCTGCCTTCCTCCAATCTACCTGAAAACAGAACATAAATTTCTTCTGTGAGGGTGTTTTCCTAACCCTTTCCTTCCCCATGTCCCGTATCAGGAAGGGGATAGCCTTAACACAGGGACAAGATGGCACCAAGAAAGTGTCTGCACACACAAATCTTACTTCTTCTTCTTTTTTTTTTTTTATTTTTATTTATTTATTTATTTATTTATTTATTTATTTATTTATTTATTTTATTTATTTTTTTACAAATCTTACTTCTTAACTAGCCTTTGTCTACTGTTAGATTCCCTACATATACTTACCTTCCCACAATTTGCTGCCTCTAGAAGCTCAAAGTTCTTTTCCATTTTCTGATCACTTCTCTACAATGTTATTGTTCTTCTACTAGATGCTATATAACCCCAAGTTCTAACTACTCCTATGAGTTATTCCGAGTGTGTAATAAACTTCTGTTTCTCTCCTGTTGATCTGTCTTTTCTCAGTTCAATTTGCAATGCCCCTGCCAATGAATCTACAATGAGTAGAGAGGCAAAAAGATTTTTTTTCCTCTCCTACATTTACTATAAAATACAGTGTTTTAGGCAGGAGATACATAAAATGCCTTCGTGTTCTCTAAGAGTCAAAAGTGACTGAAGAAAGAGGAGTCAGAAGACACATTTAGTTAAAAGGAAGAGATGAGATGAGGATAGAGGTAGAGCCACAGATGCCTTACACAGTTCCACAAGGAAGTCTGACAGAAGAATTCTGCTACCGACTGACAACAATCATTCAGCAGAAAACTTCAAAGAGTAGAGGCAAGCTTCATATCATTGTAACTTTCCAGACTGGAGCCATATGCACCAATATTTCTTGGAGAAAACAGATCCTAGAAAAGAAGATTGTAGTATGCTTTGCTAATAGAAGTCTATCAAACAAACTGTGAGTCTTCCCTCCAAACATGCTAAAAAATTATGGTTTCTCAATGAGAGGCTCCATGAATCCCTGCTAGAGGAATTATCTCATTTCTCTCCAGTAGCAAAAGTAATCGCATGTCCTCTCAATCTTTTGCTTTTCATAACATTTGTCTAAGTCTACTTCATGAAGAATGTATCACATAATAGCAAAAAGTGCTGTATGTGAAGACAAAAACAAGAAAAATGTGGTGAGATAAAATTGAATTACTTAGTTTAAATATGTTACTAATAATCAATAGCAATACTTATTAATAATGTTGATCCACATAATGTATCATGCTGAAAGTCACTAATTGGTAGTAGATGAGAATAACCATTTTATGGCCACTGAAATGGTTTTCTAAACTATTTACACAGGGGATCCCTGGGTGGCTCAGTGGTTTAGTGCCGCCTTCAGCCCAGGGTGTGATCCTGGAGACCCGGGATCGAGTCCCACGTTGGACTCCATGCATGGAGCCTGCTTCTGCCTGTGTCTCTGCCTCTCTCTCTGTGTCTCATGAATAAATAAATAAAATCTTTTAAAAATAAATAAATAAATTATTTACACAAATAGGCAATAATAATAAACTCATTTTATAGTCTCAAATCCTCTACATTGTGGGTACACCTCAATTCACTAACTGACCATTTTCTTTTAAAGTGAAAAATTTGTGCGTGCGTGCATATGTGTATGTGTGTGTAAGTATACACACACACACACACTCTTAAAGAACATTTACTCATTTATATTTTCAGAATGAATTTTCAATTGTGCAAAGCCTTTTGCAACATCTCCACTCATCTCAGACATGAATACTATAACATGTATGGGCATAGCTGAGGCAAATGTATCATGACAGCAACCAAATAATAAATCTGTATCTCTATAACCAGTTCCATTTCCGAATAATTTCTCTGTCGCACATTATTTTAGTCTGGCAGATTGCTCCATTCTTTTTTTTCCTCTTTACTTTAGGGTTAAACTGCACTTTCGAATTCACATTATTTTGCAGATAGCATGTCACCTTCACTTAAGTTGCTATAGCTGGCATCTCTCTTCTATCAGCTGAAGCAGTTAATTTACTTGCATTGACCAGCCAACAGTGTAATCTACCACCTGATAATTGTGTTCTCAGTCCACCAAAGTCTTAAAAGACAAAGAAGAAGACTTAATTTTTGAAATTTTATCCTTTGAATTCTTATGATTTGATCTTAAATTCTTTGATTTGCTGAGAAGCTCCATGACAGGTAGGGTGGGATTTTTTTTCTCTCTCTCTCAAATCACATTTATCCATCTGTGCTGTGTTTAAAATAGGAGGGCCCTTTCAGGTTGTATTGTAACTGATGCAGTAATATTGAAATTTCAAACACAGCGAGATGTAAAACAGGGATAAATGTAAGCGTTGCTGGATAGGCTATTTCTTTAAAAATAGGCTATTTATTTATTTATTATTCCAAATAAAATAATTGCTTCATTGCTATTATTAAAAGAATGGAGAACACTATAGGAGGAGCAGAGGAATAAATATTATGTAATACCAACATGGATGTGCTCTACAACGTCCACATGCCAGCAATTTAATATTGTAAAGCTGGAATGGAAATATTTTGGAAACCTACTAAATCATACCAAAAGTAAATACTTCTGTTAATCCAAAAATGTTAGACAATTTAAACCTGCTAAAGTTGAATTTCACAGCTATTTTAGTCTTCTGTAAATAATTACTATTTCTACTTTTCTCTAGACAATTATAATACCAGAAAATGCTAATTCATACTTATCAAGATAAGATTGAGCTAGAAACCAGAAACATCCTCTCTTCAGTCTGTTACTTTATTTTGGGCTAAGAGATGCAGTTTTGACAGTGGGGCCATCTGCTACTAACTTTTTTCCTCCTCATCATGCCAGTCCAGTCAAAAGCAATTAAACCTGTTTTGCCATTATAATATGTAGATAATGATGATAAATTATAGCTTTAAAATGAGCCTCAAATTATGCATACACTAGGTATTTTCCTTACAGCTACTGATATAAAAGATATTCCTGTACTTGTGAAATTTTTCAGCTATTTTATTAATGATGTTAGCTCTATAATGAGCTACCTACCAAGATATTTTGCAGGCACATAGCCTAGCAGTCATTATAAATCTATTTATATCCCAGCAAGATGTTTCTCCAAGTGGAGAGCAGAGCCCTAACATTCTGTATCGCTGTTGAACAAAATATATAGCACATACGGCTCTGACTTGCTATGTTTTATTATGTCACATAATCAATAAAACGCATAAATACCACAAATAAAAAGTAGCAGGATGAAAATTCCATGGCTCTGGCACAACATGTGCTATAGAAGAGAGAAGATGAGGCTTAATGATTTCTAGGAACAGATACAAAGCTATCATTCTTGAGGCAAGTCACACATTACCTCTGATTTCCATCAAAAATTGGACTTTTTTCAATGTAGAAAGTATGAACAAGCCAATATTTCAAAATAGTATCTAATATCAATTTTTTTTAGGAATGTCAATGGGAATTGCCATATTAGAAACAACTGTACTGTTTGTTTGCTTTAGCTTTTCAAATCTGCAGCTGCTGGGGTAATTACTTTTTCATAAAATTCGTTACAATTCTGCCTCTACCTTTTAATTAGGTCAAAAAATAAAAATAAAAAACAAGACGTGCAGTAAATGCTTTGAGTTTCCCAGGAAACTCCACTTAAGTAAACTCAGTTGTGGTATATCCTACTTCAAACCATTGCTGTTTAAGACATCACCCCTCTACAGTAGGTACTTCATGTGGCTTTGCTAGCTGAGAGTCCCAGAACTGAAGCCCTTTCTTTTACCGTTTCCTGCCAGTGTTCTCTTAGCAAGAAACCATTTGGCATGGTAAACATGTATTAATTATGGATATCCAACTTTCTAATTCTGTTTTTTTTTCATCAAAACAGAGATCATGGGGAGAGAGAAATGAATTTTCCCGAAAAGAAAAGAAACTTAGCAACTGTAGAAAAATGTTCCACATAGCAGTCTTTCATCACAGTGTATCTTTTCATTACTGCGTAGCACTCATAAATAAGTCAGAGGGAGGAGCAACATGGAAAAATGAGAAACTCACCAATTATATTCGCGACAGCGCTATATAAATGGAAGCAACTTACTGATATTGTGATAAGTCTTCTCCTGAACTATATGAAAACAGGAGTCTCAACTGCAACTAATCATCCATTTACAGATGAAGGCATTAATCGTCATGACTCACACAAGGACCCACTTCTATTACACATCATTCTTCAAATCATCATTTTAGGGGATAGCCTTAGCATCTCAGTGTGCTTCCCTAAACAAATGCAAATAGCAGGCACTAACCGGGGGTGTGCAGATTGCCAACTATAGAAACCAACGGTGTGGGAGGAGTTTGGTCTTTCACTTTTTCTCCTTCATTTATAGCATGGAGCCTTTTGGCAATTGCAAACTTTTACAATACGGTAGATGTATGTATGGGCAAACTCTTACAGTGGGGAAAATATTTCACATCTTAGGGAAACAATGAGATTGCTTCCCTTCAGTTCCCCATTTGTGTAATGAAATGTGTGTTGTGAGTGAATGTATGGAAATAATGTTAAAAATATATATATATATATGTATTCAATGTGCCAGAAAACAGTTTCTGCAATGCACAATTTCAATATTCTAATATTGGCCTTAGCAGGGAAAGCAAAAAGAGCAGGAATATGATATGATAGGAAAATAAAATAGAAGGGAGGAGGGACTAACAGGGAGGAAAACAGGCAATTTCAAATAATATGAAGAATACAGAATGGCACCGGTATCTTTCCAGCTCTGGAGGATGTCTATATAGAGGAAGCTGAGGGATGCACACCTTCTCTCTCAAGAGAGGCTGTGGGAAGAAGAGTAAGTATGATGGAAGCAGCTCTGGAATCCCTCATCTCCAGATGTTGGCTCCAGCTTCACCAGCTGTGAAATTTTAACTTATTTTTCCCTGAGTCTCTATTTCTTTATCTGTCAAGTGGATAAATCCAGCTACTTTATGGGGCTGGTTATGAGGACTCAAAGAAACATTACATGAAAGTACCTGCTCATGTCCCTGGGACAAAGTTAGGTGCTAACAAGTGGCATTTGTCATGATTACCTCTTATGTCCAGAATTTAGATCCATTTAAAAATATTTTCCTGATTAACAAAGTTGTACACCACCATGTGCATGGGAAATACTTTCTTCTGATTCCCACTCACATAATATATACTTTATCCCCATAATTAATGGATGCTCTACGCATTGAAGATCTCCATCCATCCTGCCCCTTTTGGGTGGCCAGGAGAGTATGATCCCCAAACCCATGGTTCTCAACCTTGGTTGCACATTAGAAGCATCTTGGACTTTTTTTTTTTTTTTAATAAGAGTGCTAACGACTCTAATTTGATGTGGGCTTTAAGATTTCTGAAAGCTATCCAAGCAATTCTGATAAGCAGCCAGGGTTGAGCCCAGCACTTCAACCCATTCGGTGTGTAGGCGAGACAGGGTAAGCAAGAGAGATACTGTGAGTCATGGGGTAAATGTAAGCCCACTGGTGAGCATAGATCCTTTTGCTCTAGTTCCTATTTTTAAAGGAAAGAAAACACTTTCTATTCTGGGAGGGTAAGTGATATTTGGTACACAGTATCTTGTAAAGCCAGTCCAAAACCAGCTAAATAAATATAATACATTACATTTTTCCCATTTGGCCTCTTTGTTCTCATTAGTGGCTGCCAACGTGTGGCCATATTTTTATTTCCCATGCCAGAGAAGGCAAATTGCTCCCTGGCGAGTATGTGCCAATCAAGAGGATGGTAGAGATGGTATGTTGGATCATCACATCCATCCTTCTGACCCCACAAGAGCATAAATTATCCTCCATGTGATCTTGGGGTCCAGTTTTCAGGTCATGTATCTATCCCCACGTTTTTTCAACTCTGATATCAGGCCATGCTGTCTTTCCACTTTTTTTTTTTTTTTTTTTTTTTTTCAAAATCCTGGGAATATAGAGAGCTACTACCTTAACTGCAAATGTATGTTTTTAAAGCAAAAATGACCTCAACAAATCTTTTACTTAAATCTTTTTCTAAAAATTAATAGTTAACTTGTCTGAAATTAGATTCAAGCCTGATTTACCTGAAAGTTAACTGTGTTCCAGAAAGTCTGTTAATTCCTCTAATTCTCCATTCAGGAAAAATAAAACCACCCACCTACTCCTTTTATCAAGTTCATGAAAACACTGCATTGTGTTGCCTCCTCTGTATAATTCAGCAGCAGTTAACTGATAAACACTAACCCACCTCTGCTGACGTTAGCCAATTAACGCTAGTGCCAAACAATAGTTAACAATGAAAACATGCTTTATGAATTGTTATTGTCTCAAAATAGCCATATTTATATCAACTCCATTTAACTCAGACAAAGGTTTTCCAAGCAGAAGAAAGCAAGAGTGAATAAAGCAACAGAAATTTTCCTGCTTTTTTGTTTTTGGGGTTTTTAAACATTTTTGCATTGTAATGAAGGGGAATAAAATATGCTACCCCAAAATATGCTATTTTGGCATATTGATTATTCCAAATTAAAGCTACTTAAGAAACAGGCGCAAGAAGTACACTCTGACTCACCTCCTTCCCCGCACCCCCAAAAGCAGGAAATAAATCTCCCCTGCGAAATGTATCCTCTCTCTGATCCAGGAGGTAGAGAGACATCCTCATCACCAGAGATAGGAAATTCAGGGCCAAGGAAACTGTATAAATAAACCTTGCTACTACTTCACTAATTAGCTACCCCAAGCCCAAACCTATCCGTTTTGTCCTTCGCAAGTTTATTTTTTCTTTGTCCAGAACGTATAAAAGCTGCCTGCTCTGGTCACTTCTCTGTGCCTCATATCTCAGAGGCTCCCATGTGTACAAAATTATATTTGTTTTTTTCCTGTTAATCTGTCTTATGTCAATTTATTTATTAGACTGACCAAAGAACCTAGAAGGGAAGAAAAGTTTTCCTCCCCCATAGAAGCATACTACTTTAGAAGGGATGGTTGGATTTTATCCTCCTCTCAATATAGTTCTTTCTTCCTTTCTTTCTTTCTTTTCTTTCTTTCTTTCTTTCTTTCTTTCTTTCTTTCTTTCTTTCTTTTTCTTTTCTTTCTTTCTTTCTTTCTTTCTTTCTTTCTTTCTTTCTTTCTTTCCTTCCTTCCTTCCTTCCTTCCTTCCTTCCTTCCTTCCTTCTTTTTTTGAAAAGGTTTAGAACCTACTTAAAAAGGTTAGGAAGGTCTGTTGGTCTGTTACTGTGGCAACAGTCATCCCCAAGACACAGCATAACTAATAAGTTAACTAGATGCACCTAGCTCCAGCCATCCAGCATAAGCCGTAAAACTAAACTGCTGAGAATCACTGGCAACTCTACTGAGGGAGGAATGGTGTACACTGGTACACTAGGGAAGCCAATAATCCAATTTAGAAGTGCAGATTCTCATTTCAGTTTCATTGGCATGTTCATTTTGAACTAAAGGGATCTGAGCAGTAATTCTATAAACAACCAGCACTTAGAAATCAGAGGCAACAAGATTCTCTAGAGGTATAATTGCTTTTAAACCAGGCAACCTGAAATTGTGTCTGCCTGGTGCAACAGGGAGAAGGGGAGAAAACTCTCTCAGGTGGGAACCGGTAACTGGCCAAAGAGCACGGCAAGCCAGGCAGGGCTTGGTTATCTCAATACCCAATAATGTAATTCAGCTCAATAAAATGCAACAAGGGTTTCTGTAGCACTTACAATTTTATTAGGTACCATCCATTTTACATAAACTAAATTTCGTAATTCAAATTTTATAGTATCAGGAGAACTAATTATATAAAGAAGACCTGTTTCAAATCACAGGTCTGCCATCTTATCATCCAAAGCAGGGAGACTCTGCCAGGTAATATAATCTCTCTAATCCTAGCTACACTGTCTCTAAAATGGTGACAACAGTGGCATCTACTTCATGGATGTACCATGAAGTACAAGTACAAATGGAATAAAACAGTTCTCAATGAATGTTAGCCCTCAATGTTAGTGATTTTTCATGTATCTATCCTTTCTGTTCACATTTTGAATCTGAAAGAAAGATTCTACTGCCCACAGCAATATGGACAAGCTTCTCCAACAGAAGGAAAGTATTCCAACAGAAATGGGGAGGCAGGGAGGAATTGATATGTAGAGGTGCCATTCCTGATTATTTTGGGATAGAGAGCTATACACAGCAACATTCAAAGACCTGAGTAAATAAGTTAGGAGCCTTAAAAGTTGTTTGTGTGAGGCAAATAATAAATAATGAAACCTCTCTAATTAGGATTTTGCCCCTTCTATTACACTTTGTCAAGGTCACCAAAGACCGCTGCATGGTGGCATGTGGCACTTCATGATTCCCTCCTCCATGCTACCTTTTCTGCTCTTGGCTCCAGAGCACCACATTCTCTAAAGGTTTTCTCTTGGTCACTAGTCACAACCTGGTTCCTCCTCTCCTCCCCCAACCTTATAAATAGAAAGTGCTTCAAGGCTCAGTCCTTGGTCCCCTTCTTCATTCACTCCTGCTTCCTCCATGCTCCCACCAAGTCTCATGGATTTATGTGTCATATATGTGCAGACATGTCTCCCATGGATATCTCTAGCTTTGAGTTCCCTGAGCAATGAGCTGCCTACTTAGGGCTCCAACTTCGGCATCTAAAAGACATCTCACAATCAACATGTCTCAAAGGTACTGAGCCTCTCCTAGGCCTTCAAAGCCTATTTCACCTAAGTCTTCTTCATTATAGTTCATGGCAATTCCATCCTTACAATTAAGACACACCCCTGTGGGCAGCCCGGGTGGCTCAGCGGTTCAGCGCCACCTTCAGCCCAGGGTGTGATCCTGGAGACCTGGGATCGAGTCCCATGTTGGGCTCCCTGCATGGAGCCTACCTCTCCCTCTCCCTCTGCCTCTGCCATTCTCTCTCTCTGTGTCTCTCATGAAAAAATAAATAAAATCTTAAAAAAAAAAAAAAAGACACACCCCTGACCATTCCTTCTTTCACATTCTACATCCAATCTTTTCAGAAATTCTGTTGGTTCTGCATTCAAAATATATGTGGCTTCTCACAACTTCCACTGTTACCACCTTTGTGTCACCAATTCCTCTTCTCTAGATAACTGTATTAGTCTCTCAATAAGTCTCTCTGCTTTTACCTTTGTCCCCCCCGCCAACACAGTCTATCACAATAGTCAAAGGAATCTTTTTATTTTTTTTGTTTTTTTTTTATTGGAGTTCAATTTGCCAACATATAGCCTAACACCCAGTGCTCATCCTGCCAAGTGCCCCCAAATCTTTTTAAAATATAAGTGAGCTCATGCCATTCTTTCAAACCTGCAATCGCTTCCCATTTCATTAGATGACAGGGTCCTATACTGTTCATCCCTTTCACCCTCTAACCTCATTCCCCACAACTCAACCCCCAATTCATTTCTTTCTAGCTACTCTAGACTGCCTGTCATTTCTAGAACATTCCAGGTATGCTCTTTAGGACCTTTGCTTTAACTGTTCCCACCACCTGCCACATACAAGAGTCAGAGGACAGTGACTCCATCCCCAGAAGCAGGGATGGATCCTGACTAATAAAGCCATTTGGCATGGTGGCAGCCATTGGTCCTGAGGTGGTTAGGTGCTCCAGTAAGACTAATGAGGACTTTCACCCCACTTGCAGGATGAGTTTCCCTCTCAATTGACCAAGAAAGCATGAAGCCCAGATTGCCATTGGCAGCCATCTTGTAACAACTAGGAAAAACTGACCAAACAGGGAGATGATGTTAAGGATTAGAGAAACAGAAATAATATGGGTCTTTGATGACATCTTTGATCCTCAATCATACCATGACTGTAACTCACTTCATTTCTGGATTTGCAGTTATGTAACATTAGCAATGTCTTTAATATTTAAGCTAATCTGAGTCAGGTTTCTATTACCTGCAACCAAAGGCATTCTAAAGATACAAGGTTAATAGAATAAAGATGTCATACATGAAAACTAAGACATAGGGTTGAGCCAATCACGCCTGCTACATTTCACTAATACTTAGACCTTGACGCCTGGCATTATGTCACATTTATAAAATGAGAGTATTAATTCATACGCCATGTTGTATCTCAACAATAAAATTTTGTTAATCATAAAACATAAAAGTCCAAATAAGTGCTAATTACATTTGATCTTTGAGAGTTTCCTCCTGAAACACCAAGTAAATATTTTATGATTTAACGGTTATTGGGCAATTCAGACTGAGCAACAATTTACCTTAGCAAAGTCATCCTTTACTCCTTCCTTTCTTTCTTCACATTCCACATTTATTCCATCTGATAATCCTGCAGCTCTACTTTTGAGACTAATATAGACTGAGACTGTGGAGGCCAAGAAAATTAAGGCCATTCCACTTTAAGTTCAGCGTTATCACAAGTACAGCCATCCCAGGCCCCTGTGAATAAGAACTGAACTTTACCTTACTTCAGTTACAGGAAGAAAACAGCTTACAGCTTAACGTCCTAGAAAGCCCCATATTAGAGTAAAAACAGAGCCCAAGCCAGTGGTAGGAAGCCTCATATTAGAATGAGAACAGAGCTCAATGCCCTTGAAGGCCCCATATCATATATTTACCATATATGTAAACAGAACTTGAGGAATTGCTCCACCCCTTCTGGAGGTCCCCTAGACCAGTCCTTAAAACTAAGCTGAAACCCACCTCGGGGTCCAAGTCCCTGCTCCCCTGTGTCGGGTATACTTGGACCCAAGCTCGAGCTTGTAAATAAACCCTCATGTGTTTGCATCAGTGTCGGCTCCTCGGTGGTTTCTCGGATTCGCAATCTTGGGCACAACAGAGACTACACCTAACCATCCTACTGCAGCTACTAGAAGCCCAGTCTAAGCCACCACCATATTGCATTAGCCACACACAGACACCCTACCCTCTGAATCTCATTTCTGTTTTCATCCTTGCCCTCTAAAGTCTATCTTCCAAACAGGAACAAGAGAGATCCTTTGGAAACAAATGCAGACCATGTCACTCCTCTTCTCAACACCTTCCCAAGTCAGATATCCTATCACTCCTGGGATCACCAGCTAGGCCCTAACCTCTGTGTAATCCATCTCCTTCTCACTCTGCCTCCTCCCTCTGCTTCCATTTCACTGGCTTCCTTGTTCTTCCTTGAACACCAAACAAGCTCCTACCTCTGGCCTTTATACTCGCTGTTCCTCTACCTGGAATTTTTTTTTTTTTTACCTGGAATATTCTTTAACAAGAAGTCCACTTGGTTCCCTCCCTTACTTCCCTCAAGTTTCTGCTCCAAATATCATCTTATCTGTGGAATCTGCTCTCAATACCCCACGTAAAGCACCAACCTCAGTATCCTCATCTCCCACTGCCCCCTTACACCTTGCTTTAATTGTTTTCATAAGATGTGATGTATAATATATTTATTAATATATCTGCCTATGGTCTACCTCCTCCAGCTAGCATTGGAAGCTCCATGAGAGCTGGCGTGATGTTTAGAACACTGCTTTATCCCCATTAATTACAGCAGTCATGGGCACAGACACTCCAATTGTTGAAGAAAAAGAAATGAAACTAGATCAATGTAACAGAATATGGTACTGGCCCTGTTCTTGTACTCATATTTGTTTGTATAGCCAGACTTTCAGGCTCTTGGGAGAAAGAGGTCTATCCCCAGTGTGCAGTAATGGGTTAATTCAGCAGGCTTGGGGTGTCAACCCCTGCACATTCCAAAATAAGCACCAGCTTTCGGGGAGATAACCTCTAAAGCTTTGCAATATCCTGTCTGATAAAGTGTCTTTATATGCCTAGAGCCTTGGGCCACACAAGATAGTTTATGCTAATGATATGATTTATGATGAATGCTTGTTTTTGTTTGCCTTAGGCCCTGCATTCTATGGTATCAATTTGACCTCTGTGGGGGCTGGAGACTGGGTAGCTAAGATCAATCAAGTGGCTTTTCCATACCTATGAGACTGACCCCCAATAAAAGCCTTGGACACCAGAGCTCAGTTGAGCCTCCCCTGGTTGGTAATACTCCACACATGTTGTCAAGCATCACTGCTGGGAGGTCAAAATGCCATGATTCCACTGAGATGGGACAACTGGAAGTTTGAGCTGAGCTGTCCTGGACTCTACCTCACATGCTTTTATCCTTTACTGATTTCAGTATGTATCTTTTTGCTATAATAAGCCATAAACATAAATGTAACTGCTTTTCTGAGTTCTGTGAGTTCTTCTAGTGAATCATCAAATTTGAGGGTAGCTTTGGGGACCACTGACACATTCGGCATTTAGCATAGTGTCTGGCACATAAGGGTGTTCAATAAAGGTTGACTGAGTAAGTAAATGATGAATTAACTTAGACGATGGAGCCATGCCATGTTAACCACCCCTCCAAATTTCTCCTTTCTCTCCACTCTCTTGTGGAGGCCAAGAAAATTAAGGCCATTTCACCTTAAGTTCAGCGTTAGCACAAGTACAGCCATCTCAGGCCCCTGTGAATAAGAGCTGAAATTTACATTACTTCAGTTATAGGAAAAAAACAGCTTAACGTCCTAAAAAGCCCCATATTAGAATGAGAACAGAGCTCCAGCCAGTGGTAGGAAGCCCCATAATAGAATGAGAACAGAGCTCAATGCCCATGGCAGAAAGTCCTAAATCAAAATGAGAACAGAGCTTAATGCCCTTGAAAGCCCCATATCAGAATGTAAACAGAACTTGAGAAATTCCTCCCCCCCTTCCTGGAGGTCCCCTAGACCAGCCCATAAAACTAAGCTGGAACCCACCTCAGGGTCCAAGTCCCTGCTCCGCTGTGTTGGGTACACTTGGACCCAAGCTCAAGCTTATAAATAAACCATTGTGTGTTTGCATCAGTGTCGGCACCTTGGTGGTTTCTCGGATATGTAATCTTGGGCACCACACTCTCATTCCACCTCTCGCAATATATGTTTCCTTTTTTCTCCCACTCTAATTTAAAATACAAGATAGAACCACTATCTAGTGAAATAGCAGCCCTTAAAACTGTCACTAAACATAAGAACAGCTGACAGAAAGGTAAGATTTAGAGGTCAACACCATTTGGGTAAACAGAGTTCTGCCTCTGCAGATCACCTTTCAAGCCAGCGTTCTGCATGGGATAATTTGCTTTGCTTCCTGACTCCTGCCCTTCTGACCTGGCTTGAACCCAGCTCAGGAATGCATCCACCAAGATCTGACTCTAGCTCTTCCTCGCTGCTCCTCATGGAATCAATAATAAGGGAATCTTCTTTGTTTGCATGGGATTTGACAGCCCAGTGATGGACAGGACAAGGAAGCAGCCATGGCCTTAGCTTGGCTGCACTTACACTGCTCATGTAAGATGACACATGTATATGTGAGATTTAACGATGGATGGTAACATTCAAGGTCTTGAGTGGGTTTCCTCTAGCCTACTCCACTGGTATCTATCATTTTAATAGCCACCATGGAAGAAAAAATATGGTTCTCATTAATATCCTGAGTTTGACCTTCCACTTGTCTTGAATTGAAACTCACTTACAGTCTGGAATGCAACTGTGCCTATTAAGAGAATGGAGTAGTCTTCTTTCCTGCTGTTACTTCATTTTTTCCATGGAGTACAAAACAAGGAGGGAGAAAGTCAGAGCTGAAGTCCACAAGGTTATGATGGGGTAAGCTATTTCCTGTTGAGGTTCTCCAATTAAGGAGAGTGCAAGATATTCTGCTAGACTTGAAATTAAGGTAAGTTTCTTGTGAAATCATCTATCTAAAGAAGAAAGAAACGTGAAAATAACCTATAATCAGAATTGTCCAGACTTCAAAAGATAAGTCTATTGATTCTATGAGCTATATGACAATCTAATAAAAATTGGGCAGAGTCCATTTCTGTTTCTTATAACCAAAAAAATCCTAAAAAAATAGACATTATATATTACTTTAAGATGGATCCACCAAAATCTGTCATAGAGGGGGGTACCAGAGATATGAATCTCCAGTGTAGTAGTAATAATCATAGCAAAGCAATCATATCCCAATGATATTTGCCTTTGATCCGTATGTGGGTAGAAGATGGGGCAAAGTATTCATTGCTAAGCAAATGAACAATGCAAGCAAAGATGAAATTTGGTCTTCTTAAGCACAAAAGCCAGCAAACTTTTAAGCACTTGTAAAACAATTATATGTAGTATGGATGGGCTGTTTAAAAAGCACTGTTGCTTCATGTACTTGAGTGTGACAAATAGAGCATTTCCTTACAAAACCTGTAATTCTGGTTTTATACCTTAAAAAAAGAAATTGGACTATATTAAAGATAATAAGCTCAGTCTAATGGGTTAGAATAAATTTATTTTAAAGAGGACACAGCCCATCGCTGGTCTTACACAGCATCTTCATTATTCTTTTCCAAAGACTCTGATGCAATCATTCAGACACCTTTAAAGATAATTATATAACATGTAGTCTAGGTTTACCAGAGTATGATGTCTTATGAGCTATACCATCTCTACCCTAGTGAGTTTCCAACTTAATTGGAAGCTAAGGCATTGACAGGCCCATGAAAAATTAAGTTTAAAAAGCAAAGTAGCAGTAAGATACAAAAGCTTACTCAAGGAGAGACCCAAATCTGGTCCCTATCTTTGACTGTTCATAACAGCTGGAGAGACAGACAGATAAAAATAGATCTGTATTAAAAGAGAGCCCATGCTATATCAGTGACATAAGAAAAAGTGATGTGAGAAGACAAAGGAAGCCATTAATTCTGTCTCATACATCTGTGAAAGCTTCATACAGGAGGTTACAACTAATATGGAACTTGCAGGATAAGCATGATTTAATATGGCTGGAATGAGGAGAAAAACATCCTAGCCTGAGGGAATTGTAAGAATAAAATTTGAACAAACTCGGCTATCCAAGGCAGTGGTGAGTAGGCCAACGTTCCTGGAACATGAGATACATGGGTGGATGAAGACTCAGGAAAGACCATGCTAGTCGGTTTGTATTTTAACCTAATGATAATGAATGAGGAGGCAAGTGCTGGTGTTTAAGTAGGAACAACAAGACCCGATTTGGATTTTATAAAGGTCATTCTGTCAACTACATAGAAGACAGATTGAAGAAATTGGAAGCAGAAAGACTAATACTTCATTCATCTATATGCCCATCCACCTATTCTGTTGAGGGGTATTAAGTAGTGGCTGCCCAAGTTTGATTCTTTGAACAAAGGTTGCAAACTCACGAGCCATGGACAGATCTGAATTCCAGCTATGTTTGGCACAGCTTATTCTATTTGTTTCTTTTAATCTGACCCAAACTTAAAGATTAAAAGATTCCATATAAAAATCTAGATTTTCATCTTCTCTGAAAAATCAGATCTAGCAAAACTAGACCGTTTCCAGCCAGAGTTGAGTTAGTAGATGAACCCCTGAAAAAGAGGCATCAATAGCCAATTGCCCCAAGTTCTTACCATTTACATTTTGTCCCTGGCATTGAAACTAATTGTTAGTGGCCACAATCATTGCTAACTAACCTTGCTAATTAACTTCCCATAGAGAACACTGTCTTTGTACTGACAAAACTACCAAAAATAAGAAAGTAAGAGATAGATGGAAAAAGCAGCTCACTTCAAGAAAAACAGGAGAGAGCATATTTCTTTGTGGAAATGATGAACTGGTCCATGTTTTAATGCAGATACAGTGTCTGTGTTGAAAGACTACACCTTAAGATGCCCTTCTGTTTATATCATCTCATCACGCTCATTTGTGATAACTGTTTTGCATTTTAATGCAAAGAAAAGGAAGTTTGATGTAGGCTTCTCAAGAAAGTGGCATTTGAGCTGAGACCTAAAACATGGGTAAAAGTAGAAGTTAACTTTGTAAAGCTTTCTGCAACTTCTGTATAGTAATCCCAGATATTCACCACAATCACCTGGATTTCAGTGAATCAATCAGTGTTTGCTTCCTTTAAGTTGATTCTAATGTCCTAGGGAGTATGGTTACTAATGAGATAAGGCCTAGTACAAGTCACATATTCATTTAACAAATATTTATTAATCACTTACCTACAGGTTCCTGTAGTCACACAAAGACAGTGTTCTCTACTAGAAGGTCGCCAGCAGTGCAAAAAATGATGTGACCACTGACACTTGGTTTCATTGTCAGGAACAAAATATAAAGTGTGAGGACTATGGGACAATGCCTCTTAATGTCTCTTGTTCAGAGGTTCATTTACTCCTCAACTTCAGCTGAAAATGTGGGATCAGTTTTGCTAGATTTATCCCGGCACCCTGGTTTTTAGCATTCTGCTAGGTTTGGGAGGTACAGCAGCAACCAAGACAGATATGTACTAAAGTTTACACTCTAGCTAAGGAGACAATTAGATAACAAATTAAAATATAAATGATATGAGATGAGATGAGATTAATGTACAAAATAGAACACATAGCAGGGGCACTAAGTCAATTAGGAATGCTTTCAGGGCAGCCCAGGTGGCTCAGGGGTTTAGCACTGCCTTCAGCCCAGGGTGTGATCACGGAAACCCGGGATTGAGTCCCATGTCGGGCTCCCTGCCTCTCTCTCTCTGTGTCTCTCATGAATGAATAAATATAATCTAAAAAAAAAAAAAAAAAGAATGCTTTCAGCTGCAAGGAAAAGAAAATGCAATCAATGGTGGCTTAAACAAATAGGGATTATTTTTCTTACATAACAAGAAATCAGGCTGATTATGTGGTAGTTCCAAGATGACTGTACTGGTGTTCTGTGATCTTCTAGGCCTCTTCTTCATGGTTACATGAGATATTTATTATGTATGATGGACAAGATTTGGTGTTTGATATAGAGAGAAAGGGGAGCAAGAACCAAGGATGATACACATCTTGTCAAGTACACAGAAGGGAAAAATTTCCCAAGATAATAGTTAAGGGAGAAAGAGCATCTTTGTCTAAGAAAGAAAAGTTGTCAACTAGGCAGCTGACTAATCAGCAGTCCTGTGTGGGAGAGAGATCTAAACTGAAATCCTAGACTTGGGAGTTGTTTTGAACACTAATGGCTTTACCCATTCAATATCTCCTTTTTTCTCTTTCAGTAACAGAACCCTTTTTCCCACGGAGAATTTATTTTGCACAGTTCAAATGGGGCTAACTCCATACCCTTGCTCCTGCTGCCACAGGAGCAGACATGTGACCTAGATCTGGCCAATGAGAATACTGATCACTCTAGCCATAGGGATGGGTGCAAGGGTGAACCAATTGAAGTCCTTCCCAGGGATGGAGGAGAAAAATATCATTCTCAACTGGGATTCCTAAATGGGCATAAGGAAACCTTGTGCCAGAGATAGAAAAAATGGACCTCAGGTAGCACTCTATAAAGACACAGATAGTCAGGCCTGAAGTAGGTCAAACACTGTATATTTCCAGGATTCTCTCTTTATTTTTTTTTTAACTTAAGCCACTTTGTACTGGGGCTCTGTCTATTGAAACCCAGGGAGAATTGGCTACCACAGGATCATCAATATTTTGATGATGATTAAAGCCACTGAAGTTGATAAGGGACAATGTGTAGAGTAAGAAGGAAAGTATACCTGGGATAGAGTCATGATGATCCCAGACATTAAAACCCACAAAGGAAACTGAGAAAGATGACCAGAGTGATATGAAAACACCCAGGAGAAATAGAGTGAGTTTGGAGATGGAGAAAATAGTCTTTGGTGTCAAACTGAGAGAGTAAATAAGGGTGGCAGTCTTAAGAGCTGTTGATAAAGAGAGTCTGGGATCCTGGGGAAGGCAATGTCAATAGGCTTGGGGAACAGAATGGACAAAAGACAGAGTGTAGTCAGTTGCATAAACTGGAAGTAAGGACACTGTGAAAACTATGGTAAGCCACTCCTTTTTAAGAGTTGTAGCCATAAAGAAGATGAGAGAAAAGGACAGCAGCTGAAGGAGAGACACAGGATCAAGGAAAGATTTTTCACTAGAATTGGATATATTTAAATGCTGATAGGCTCTGTATTGTTAGGACTCTGGCTTGCATGTGACAGAAACCAAACTCAAATCAACTGAAGGAAAGAAAAGACTGTGATGGCTCAGTAACTCCAGAGGCTGATGTGGCAGGATCCAGGCACCCCACCATGTCTCCAGGAATCCCCTCTCACCCTCCACAGCTCTGCTCTCAGATAAGCTCTTATCAAGTACAGGAAAAATGGTCCAAAGTAGCTCCAATTAGCACCCCCAATGGAAAAGAAGTGCCGCTGAGTGAAGTAAATCAGTCGGAGAAGGACAAACATTATATGTTCTCATTCATTTGGGGAATATAAATAATAGTGGAAGGGAATATAAGTGAAGGGAGAAGAAATGTGTGGGAAATATCAGAAAGGGAGACAGAACGTAAAGACTGCTAACTCTGGGAAACGAACTAGGGGTGGTAGAAGGGGAGGAGGGCGGGGGGTGGGAGTGAATGGGTGACGGGCACTGGGGGTTATTCTGTATGTTGGTAAATTGAACACCAATAAAAAATAAATTAAAAAAAAATAAAAGGAAAAGAAGTGCCTTTTCTCAAGGGTCTTACAAAGCCTATGGAGTAACAATGACCAGCCTAAAGACTGAGAGATAAGTTGTGTGAGCCCCATCTGAACAGGGATGTGGAATTAGAGTGGTCTGCTTCCCTACCGGAACTGGAGAAACAGGTAGGGGGCAGGGACTGACAGATGCTACGGCCATGCAATGGCCATGCAATGGCCAGAACTTCACATCAACTGGTTTGGGACTGGTAGAGGGCTGACAGAGTAGGCTGAGAAAAAAGTCTCAGGTGACTCTGAACTTTATAGATTGGCCAAGTAGGTGATTAGGTGATGATGAAGCAACATACTGAGAAGTTGGAAGAAGGAATAGAGTGAATGCTAGTAACTTAAATATTCGGTGATTAGATACCCTTTTAGGATATTTTCAACTTAGCATCCTATGGTACTAAGGGGAACTTACTGAAGCCTTGAACAAATAGGAGTGTGACAGCATTCAAGTAGGTAGACATAAAAATTAAGGTGCAGGAATAAGGTGGAGACATTCTGGGCACCAGTAACACCCAGTGAACACTGCCACAGCTGAATTAAAATACTCATGATTTATGGTCTCTACTTAAATGGTCACTGAGCCCTTGGAATAGTAATTCAAAATTGAAAGGAAGGCCCAAACCATCAGGAATTAATACAGAATTCTGTCTAAAGAACATGAGAAGCTGCACCCTGTTCAGTAACTAAAGAGAGCCATGGCCTTCATGAGTGTATGAGAAAGTGGGCTATGAGGGCCCAAGGCTAGCATAATTTAGGCAACCTTTCATTAAATTTGGTCCCCATTTACAAAGGAGGAAAGAGCATCAAGAGAAGTAAAAGCACAATTCTGTCTGCTTTCCTTTCATGTTATTCAAGAAATGATTTAATACAAGAATATACCAATATGAATGGAAAGGAGTTCTGTGGAAGGTCTAATATCAAGTGTATTAAAAATGTATGACACACTGTATATTCTCACAGGATTCCTAACCAGGGCCTCTACAGCTGATAAAATAACATAAAAATGTGATTAATAATATTGTAAATCCTGTTGATTGGAAAACTCAGGGACATATGACAGATTGACCTGACTCTTTGATTTAAGCCAATATCACTGAAATAACCTTTCATATCTGGAGAAAGAATAATGTCTTGCCTGCAGGATAGAACACAGCATCAGAAAACACAGTCATCTTTTGAAGTTTGCTTTCTTACATTAAAAGCTCCTGAAACATTTTCTATCTGAATTCCTCTTTAAAAAAAAAAAATATTTTATTTATTTATTCATGAGAGACACACAAAGAGAGAGAGAGGCAGAGACACAGGCAGAGGGAGAAGCAGGTTCCATGCAGGGAGCCTGACATGGGGCTTGATCCTGGGTCTCCAGGATCAGGCCCTGGGCTGAAGGTGGCGCTAAACCACTGAGCCACCCGGGCTGCCCTCTATCTGAATTCCTATATCTAGATACCAAGCTACTACCCTGGAATTGTCGTTATTTCATTAAATCCTTCCAAACCATAAATATAATTTCTGATGCAAAATAAAGGAATAGGAAAAAAAAAGAAATATGCCAAGATGCTAACAGTGAAAATATTTAGGGTGATAGGTCTGAGTGAATTTTGTTCACTTCTTTATAGTTTATGGGATTTTTCCAAGTTTTCTATAACAGGATGGACAGAGCAAGGGCAGTGGGGAGTGAGGTAGGGTGGAAAAGCAAATGTTTACACTAAAAAATAAAAAAGTTAAAAGGAAAATCATTTTAAAAACAAAAAACACTGTAAGTGCTTTCCATCAGATCTAGACAAAAAGGTCACTACGGTTTAAGGGAATCTAATGAACAACCAATGCATAACAGAACAACGTACATAACCAGGGTCATCACTGCACACTCCCAAGGTGTCCCAAGCTGCTGCTCAATGTTCATCTGGAAATGTAGACTATCCACCCTCTTTTTGTTAGACTCCACCACCTTAGGAGTGGGTAACTTTTTCTTTTTACTTCCCTGTGTCTTTTCTTCTGTCACCATATCCCAACAGTCCTCTGTGTAACCTTGCCCTTCCTCCAGTCCTAGACCATGAGTTTACAGAAAAGATGACTTCACTCAGGGCATGTGATACATTCTTGGTCATCCAGATCATCTTCTCAGACTATATAGATTTAGGAAAGGGAGGGCACACGGTGAATCTTACAGAGGTTCAGTAAAGACTGAGGAAGAAGAGCTTTTTATGGTTGTTTTGCTGGCATATAAAGCCTGAGAATGAACCTCACCTGGTGAAAGGTTATGTTCTCACTACATTGTTTGAGCCTCTGGATCAAGTCAGTCCTGAAGCCTTCACTGCTTCTGGGCTATTGGCTGGTAGGAGCCAATAAATTCCCTGTTGTGCTTAGGCCTGTTCAAGTTAAGTTTTTAACACCCCTTACAATTGAGATTCCCAATTGATATAACCTTTTAACTACTTAATATCCTATTCAGGGACCTTGTACCAGAGCATTTAATTGTTGTACCTGCATAAGACTCACAGAATTATGCAATGCAGACTCTTGGAGTTGTACTCCTTTTAATGTATAAAATTTAGGTATTTATGTAGCACTTTGTCTTTTAGATCCTGAGTACCAAAGTTTGCCCACTGAAGGCATAAGCACAACTATCTATGCTTATATTACAAATAAGTCAACCTTAAAGGTAAATAACATATACAAACAGTAGTACACACCAACACATTAAAATAACATGCATTAGAATTTCTAAGCAGTGCTCCAAAAACAGGTCTTATGTTTCAACAAATATACCAAATGATAAACTCAAGCAAAGGTTCTCAATCCTGTTGAATTTCCCTGTCATTAAAAGTCAACAATAATTTGAAGGTAGAGGATTTTGCATCTGAAGGTACAAAAGTTTCTTCTACTTTAAATTCAGTCATATCTTATTTAAGAACACTCTGATATAAGCAAGGACTACAGGAGAACTTCTATCTTGTTTTACAGAAAAGGACAATGAACCCATCCACTAATTCTGAAGGTACCTTGTTTTTTTTTTTTTTTAATCAGTGTTATTTATTTTATAAATTTATTTTTCATTGGCGTTCAATTTGCCAACATATAGAATAACACCCAGTGCTCATCCCATCAAGTGCCCACCTCAGTGCCCATCACCCATTCACCCCCACCCCCCGCCCACCTCCCCTTCCACCACCCCTAGTTCGTTTCCCAGAGTTAGGAGTCTTTCATGTTCTGTCTCCCTTTCTGATATTTCCCACTCATTTTTTTTCTCCTTTCCCCTTTATTCCCTTTCACCATTTGAAGGTACCTTGTTTGAGAAGGAAAGGGCTCAGAGAAGAATATGGTATAAGCCATCCTCTGTTTTCCTCTCCTACAGCAGAGGGAATCAGTGGCATAAGACAGTACAACTAAGAAGGTGAATGGAAGTCAGAGAAGAGCAGATCATCATTGTTGGAGATGATCACTCTGGCAATGGGTCATAATAGGCCTGCTGTATAGCACCCACATGCTTTACTTCCATCTGCTATAAAATTGTCCTAATATCATAATTTTGACTGAACAGAATACTTTTTTATCTTCCACGTAAAGGTAGTGATAAACAAACCAATTTACTATGTCTGTTATATGAACATATCCCTTACATGTAACACTTTTATTCAATGCACATCCTACACTGCTGCACATGGCAGCCCTGTTAGTGAAGACTATGATAAAGAATACTCACATACACTGGCCCACATTGAAACAGTTCAAATCTTTTTTGATCCTTCTCTCATATTTTTGCCAGGGAGAAATACTTTTCTCAGTACTGGACATGTTACACCTACTCAGTCTCTCCTGTCCAGATAACAGTCAAAAAATGCCAGTTACAGGTGGAGAAAGGAAATAATCATTTTTAAATACTTGTCATATGCTGGGAAATATATTTTCTCATTTTTGAAATGAGATTTCATTTTCTCATTTTGTCATTCCTTTTGATGGCTACGCCTTTATTTTTAAAATTTTTATTATAAAGTAAATTTTTAAAAATCAAAGCAAAACATTTAGGGGATAAGGTAAAAAATAAATGTCTTCTTCCTAACAACCATTCTTTTTTTTAGATTTTGTTTTATTTATTTAGAGAGAGAGAGAGAGAGTGAGCGTATGAGTAGGGGGAGTGGCAAAGGGCGAAGGAGACAGAGATCCTAAGCAGACCCCTTGCTGAGCCCAGAGCCTGACACAGGACTTGATCTCAGGACACTGAGACCATGAATTGAGCTGAAATGAAGTTGGAAGCTTAACTGATTGAATCACCCAGATGACCCCTAACAACCATTGTTATTCTTCATATATAAGTAGCATTGACAATTTCGTGAGTGTTCTTCCAGAAAGTTTCTATACATATGCATCATCGACAAAAAAAAACAAACAAAATGTGTGTGTGTAAGATACATAAATATTCAGGTACATGGAATGCATAGTAAGGCAAGGATAAGTGCCCATATCCCCCAAGTTGTTACCTATTCGAAAAGGAAGATCCAAGAAGTGACCTTGAAAGAGATGTCTTCATTCCAGAAAAAAAAAAAGAAGAAGAAGAAGTTGTTGCTGGTACTTACTCAAATGCAGGGCCAGGAGATACCCAGTCCCCAGGATAAGAGTGCAAGGAGACAATTCAGACCTGCGTAATTAAGCAAAAGTCACTCCTACACTTGGTATGCAGAGAGTGGAGAGGAAATGGACCAATATGAAAAAGAGCCCTAACCTCATTGTCTTCTGGGAAAGAGGAAATGTAGAGTTCACCTTCTGCTTGAAGTTAGGGAAACCAGTTGGGTGGAAAGGATACGGAGGCCTCCCAGGGGTTGGTAAAGGGAAAGCGGTTCATCACCAGGGCCAAGGGCTTCCATTGAAGGGGAACAAGGCTCAGATTAGCCTTTGTTGGTGGTGGTTTTGTTTTGCTTTGTTTTGTCTTTTAAAGATTTTATTTATTTATTTATTCATGAGAGACACAGAGAGAGGGACAGACACATAGGCAAAGGGAGAAGCAAGCTCCCTGCAGGGAGCCCCATGCGGGGACTCAATCCCAAGACCCCAGGATCACAACCTGAGCCAAAGAAAGACACTCAACCACTGAGCCATTCAGGCACCCCTAAGACTAGCCTTTGATTTGGAGAATAATGATACAGTCTGAGGGTGCAAGTTAAAGCAGCTATCCCTCCACATCATAGACATGGGCCATCACAGCTTCTCAGGATCCTGGAGGAAGCATTCCAACAGTGTGGGCAAGTGCCACCTGGCAGCTGGTGCTGGGACCAGTGAGTGCAACTTAGACCGGAAATGAGAAGCTAGGCCAGAAGAGGGCTGAGCAGAGTCTGCTGTACTGGCTCCCCCTGATGTCGGGAGCTGGACTGACATTATGGAAGGTGGACACAAGCAATTAGTGGGAAAAATACAAGAGATGTATTTATCTGTATACCAACTTAGTGAAGCATATTAAGCTTCACTAAGCTGCCTTGCATTTAACATTGCATTTAAATGCAAGATGCTACATGTTCTTATGTCTATATATACTTAGTATACTTGTATGCATGGTGCCTATCACTATTCTTCAACTAGCTATTTAATATAATAATAATTTTTTGATATCTTTCCATATCTATGTATCTATGTCATTCCTTTTGATGGCTACACACAATTCCACTGTATAGATTTATTATCACTTATTATTTACTATTCCAAACAGGTGCAATAAGTATCCTTGCACATATTTTTTTATTTATCCATAGGATAAACTTCTAGAAGTAAAACTCCTGGTTATGTGCATTTAAAAGGGTAGGAGATGTTGCCAAATTGTCCTTCAAAATAGTTGTACCAATTTACGTTTCCACTGATAGAATATGAACCACTTTCCTATATTTTTCCAAAAGCACAGAGAATTAAGTGTATAGATTTTCCACTCCAATGGTGAAAAATATCATTTCATTTGATGTTGCACAACAACTCTACAAGATAGAAATGGTTTCTATCTTTCTAATCTTTCAGATGAGAAAACCAAAGCTCAGAAAGGTTATATGACTCATCATATGGTTAGCAATTAGAAGAACAAAGAAAGATTCAAATCCTGATATATTTGATTCCAAAGCCCATACATTCATTCACTTAATAGAACTATGTCTCAGGCACTGCTCTAAATATGCTACATATATTTCCCCTTATTTTTAAAATTTAGACAGACACATAGGCAAAGGGAGAAGTAGGCTCCCTGCAGTGAGCCCAATGTGGGACTTGATCCCAGGACCCCAGAATTATAACCTGAGATGAAGTTAGATGCTCAACCAGTGGGCCACTCAGGTACCCCCCTATATTTGCTCTTTAAATCTTTATATTAAGACTTTAATGTAGATACAATTAATATCCCCATTTTACAGATGAAGTAACTGTGCCAAAGAGAAATTAATCTACTTCTCAGACAGCTAGTAAGTGGCAAAGATGGGGTCAAAACCCTTGCTGTTTGGCTTCTGTTTGTTTTATCTTAACAGCAACATCTTAAAATATTTTTGTTTTGCAAAGAAAAAAATTCACCACTGCAAAAGCACTGGCTCTACGTGTCAATTTTTATGAAGAACATTATGAGGAAATAAAAATGGACTGCAGAAAACTGATACAATGGGCTTCAAATGGCTACATATATTGAAATCCATCCAGTAGCATCCCTTTCTCTCTCATTTTCAAATTATAAATGCAACACTACCTCTCAGGTTTTCCAATGGTTGTTGATAAGGTTGTGGGTCTTTTCTATGCACAAGCCCATTGCTGTTACACATTTTGCAATATGAACTTAATCACCTTGGTGCAGGGGACAGATGTATAATAGCCATTATATCCTAACTTTCAAAATATTATGGGCAAGTGTACACCTGTCCAGTATTAGTTGTGATGGAATGGAAAACTTAAAAAAAAAAGGTCATTCTTTTAATATCTGTTTTTACATAGATTTTTAAAAATCATTATAGATTAACCCAGCAAATTTAGCATTATTTTAAATAAAGGGTAATGGTAGATTGCCATTGTATAGTCACTATAAATTAGTGTATTATAAAGGAAATTAAAATAGACTCCCCAAAATACTGTGTATCCAGACAATAATCTTTTAAGTTTAATAAGATAAAAAATATCTGTGATTCCACTGACTGTAGTTCACCTGATAACACTTCTATACCAGATATAGCATTTTACTAGATTTATCATCTTTGAATATATTCCAATATCCATATAAGCACAAATATATAGAAATGTACTTATATAATGAGTTAAAGGGAAAAAGGAAGTCAATTCACAGAAATAATTAATTTTACTAAGGCAGTTTCAGCTATAAAACTCAAGCGATTTCAAAGTTTCTTGAGCTAAGTAACAGGGGCAAGTGGTGTCCATTTTTATTTTTCACATCTCACTGTTCTTTGTGTATTCTGTTGTTACAAAGCCAAAGACCATGTCAAAGAGTTGAGTCATTAATATTGAAATAGGATGCCATTAATTAGGCTTACTAATGGACTTTGGAATGCAGTCAGTATTTTAATGGGCTTTCAAGAGCAGTCAACTCCTTAAAGGGTCTATGTTTCTGTGGTCACTTCTGTTTAGGAGAAATACTGTTACAGCTTTCTCTGGTCAGCTAGTAATGCCAACAAATGTTTGGGAAAGACTTTATGCGGTCTTTTTCATAATAATTTCACCTCTTACATATAATGCTTTAACTGATACCTTCCAGGGTTTGCCTATTACAATAATTTTCAAAAACTGAATGTTCCTTACATATAATAAATGATCAATTACACCTGATTTTCTCCACCAGTGTGAATAGTACCATAGTCATTTTTTTCTACCACTTTGCTAACCTCTTGCACTTTTTTTTCTCCCCGATAGCCAGGCAACATGACTGTTCCTCTAGACTTCTAAGTATGAGGGATCAGAGTAGAGCGGCTCAGAGAAGTAATGAAGTACCAGTGATGTTTTTAGGCAATTTGATAAGGAAGTATGCAATGCAATTCTAGATCAATAAGTTTGATTCCCATGGAATTTAAAGTAATTACACACTTTGAATGAATAGCTACATTCATTTGAGGAGCACAGACCTCGTAGAGTTTCTTTTCATCTACTTTTAAATACACATTAATTTATATTATTAAGCTATGCCCTATATATGTATATATAAAAGCTATATGTATGTATCAGGTACACCATACATATGTGATATATGTGTTTATATATATAAATATAAATATATATAAATCAGTGTACTTGGCTTGTTAAAAGGGAGTTAATAGAGTGGCACTTGGTTGGCTCAGTCAGTTAAACATCTGACCTGGCTTTGGCAGAGGTCATGATCTCAGGGTCATGAGATCCAGCCCAACCTTGGAGTCTGCTGGATATTCTCTCCTTCTCCTTCTTCCCCTCCTCCTGCTCTCCCACACACTCTCTCTCTCTCTAAAATTAAAAAAAAAAAAAAGAAAAGGTAAGTTGGTAGAGATAAACATTGCAACTTGTTCAAAACAGCGTTCATTAATACATTTAATAACATTTTTTAAGATTGATTTATTTGAGAGAGAGTGTGTGTGCCTGCACAAGGTTGGGAAAGAGCAGAGTTGGGGGGGGGGTGCAGAGAATCTCAAGTAGATTCAAGTAGTAGTGTTGGGCTAAGCTGGGAGCCCAACACAGGGCTAGATCCCAGGACCCATGAGATCATGACCTGAGCTGAAGGCAGATGCTTAACTGATTGAGCCACCCAGGCACCCCTCATTTAATAAATATTTAATGGGTCAGATCCCTGCTGAGTTCCAGAGATACAGCAGGGAACAGGGCAGACAAAGCCTTTAGGTCTTAAGGAGTTCATGTTCTAGGGAGAGAGACCCACAATTAATAGTAAATAAAATACAAGTCACATGGTGAAAAGTGATAACAAGGAAAAATAAAGTAGGGATTGAAATGTCAGGAATTTATAGCCACTGTAAATAGAGTGATTAGAAAAGGACTTTTGGAGAAGGGAACAATGGAGTAAATACCTGAAGGCAGTCTGGGAACCAGTCATGGTAATATGTGTGGGAAAAGCATCCCAGTGGAAGGAATGGTGAGGGGAGGGTAGGACAGCACACTCATGGCTCTGTAAGGACAAGTGTGGTCAGCAGGCAGAAGCATGGGAGGGAGAGGAGATCCAATATAAAGTCCAAGAAATGACTTGCACCAGATCTGAGGCCACTATAAGGATTTGGGGGTTTACTCTGAGATGAACAGCCATACATGTTTTCAAACAGAGGAACTTTTATCTGATGGGTAAAGGGTCTTAAAGAATCACTATGGCTACTATGCTTTAAAGAAAAATCTAATGGAGACCTCTCAGGAGGCCGCTGTGACCATCCAGATATAAGACAGTGGTGGTTTGAACCCTGGATCACGAGAGCAGGTCATATTCTTGATATTTTGAAGGTAGAGACAATAGGATATGTTGATTCATTGGACATGGGAGTAAGAGGGAAGAAAAAAAATATAGGATGATTCCAAGGTCTCTGGTGTAAGAAACTGGTAGGAGAGAAGAACCCTTAAAGGTAAAAAGGAAAGCCTGAAAAAGAATATAGCACTAGACAGTATTGACAGTGTCACTGACCAGATCAACAGAGAAAATTATCCTCGCTGCTTATAACAACCCACAAGAAACATGGAGTGAACAGAGAGGCTCCCCATATTGGAAAGTATAGCTTTCCCTGGCTTAGATGCTTATTACAAACATATTACAAATATCTTTTCCACCTAAAATTCAGAAGCATCCAATTTAAAAAAACTGATTCTGGGAACTTGGGTCTTATTATTAACTTTGATCATTGGTGCTCTCACCCATAGATGAAATTATTCCATTGGGAAAATACATATTTAGTATCCAATATATGCCAGGCAAGGTACTGGGCAAACCTACACAGGAACATTAAGCTTTAGGACCATAATTATGAATAGCACACACCTTCTTTTCTCACCTTCTCATTTTTCTAGCATTCTTGGTAATGTATATCTCTGTTATAACTACACTGTTACAATGTAAACAATACTGTGCCATCACCAACGAGGGAATAGATTTGGCTGGAAAGGACTGGAAAGAATCCTGATGTGAAAGTCCGAAATAGAGAGAACAGAAAGGAAGGCCGGCTTATGAAATTGATGTTAAATATGAAATGTGACCGAGGAGAGAATGGGGTCTTTCATGTTTACTATGTAAAAGGTTTTCCATTACAGACAGATGTGCTTCAGCTCTGCCTTCCTCGGTATGAGGGAAGAAGGATGCATGCGCCACATTAGGGCTCTCTGTGGGATTCTGAGGTTCAGAAGCACAGGGTAACTGTACATCAAAAAGAGTCAGCGATGCTGACTTCAGACCCAAAGAGGAGGAAAATGCAGGAGATGGATTTAAAATGTCACTAAATCAAAATGACTCTGGCAGTACACGAACTTGGCAGAATTAATCAAAGGGCTAACTTGGAAGGAGTTCACAATAGTGAAGAGGAAAGCATCTCATTGTCATCAGGGCTCCCAGAGACACAGAAACATCATGTACCACATCTTGCCACATACATGCCTGTTTAGAGCACTCAAGTCACCCTTAGCAGATTATTTCCTGGCATCCCGATCTACCCAAATTAGTTTGGTCTTTCTCTGTCTCTCTCTGTTTTCCCTTTTAGATATCTGGATTTCATTGTGTGGATCCAACATGATAGTAAAGCCCTGACTACCCCTTCTCCTTTATTAAAAAAAAATTCTTATGGTAACAACCATAACTTACTACTGTACACAATTTCCTGTCTTATTTTTGCTTCTTATTTATGGTAACAGGTCCTACAGGGTATAGGTCAAAATGATAGTAACAACATTCATTTTTACTAACTTCTTTGAGAAGTACTTAGCATATTTACCTTTTTACCTTTTTATTTGTATTATTTCTAAGAAATTATTTCCTTTGTCTTTTCTTGCTTTCTTCTTCTTCATTTTTTTAAATATTTCCTCCATTTTTATGGATGAAGTACTGAGTCTTGGAGGTAAAGTACTAGGAAGTCACCCAGAACTGGAAATTAAACCTATAATGCTTTCTCCTGCCCCTCCTGACCTTTCAGATCAATGGAATTTTACTTTTGAATGCTTTAAATCTTCAGAGACAAATCCAATAAGGGCAGTGGAATGCACCCCACCACTTCAGTCCAATGTGGAGCAGGAGAGACAAAAGAGTTGGCTTCTCAGTGTGCATTCTAATCAAATCTCTCATGAATCCCCCCAGCTAAATACAGGAAATCTCAAGTTTTCAGCCAGTCTTCAATTTCCTAATCACAGACTTCAATTCCCTTCAGTCTTTATGCTTGAGCTACCACTCATTGCCTCACAGGCTTCGTCCAGGAGCCCAGGCAGCATATTCTGTGTTAAGTGTTCACATTGTTTGAGGTGAAGTTGAAGTGGGCCATGCTGTTCTGGCTCTGGAAAGGTTGTACTGCCCTGAAAAACATTTCTCTTGCAGGCCCTCATTCCCACAGCATTATGGAAGCTGGGTCCTGTCCCTTCCATTATTTCTGTTCCCTTGATCATGGCTTTTTTAGCCAGTAAACTGATAAGTTTGGGAAAAGTTAATTTAACCAGACTTAACGGTGAGCCTTGCTCTGATTGACTCTTAAAAAGAATTTCCATTTGACTTTCACATCAGCTACAACATAAAAGTGATTTGTTGGGTGTCACTAATGACCTTTCTCCAGAAGGCTTGAGTCAGATCTCCAACAACAGTAAACAGCATCTATCAAAATCTTCCTACAGCACTGCAGAGCCAACAGCAGTCCTTCTGTTTCCTCTCAATAGCCTTCCAAGTTAACCACCCTCAACACACATAACCACACTCACATACACATGTTCGATAAAATTACATGTGTATTTTTGGCACTTCTAGTCAATGCAGATGAAAACTGAGACATTCTACAGGAAAGGAAAACTTGAATTATCTAAAGTTCTGAGAGGCAATCACTGATCCTCATTTTTTCCACTGGAATTTGTTTCCACATTTACAGTGTAAGTTTGTGTGTGTATGTCTAAAAGAGAAAAAGTCACCTTCCTGTGACAAGGAAGAATGATCATCCCTTACCCTGCATTTCTCTAAAACTAATGGAGGTAAATATAGTCATAGATCAGTAAACAGTCAAAGAGTCTTTCTAGACAGAACAAGAACAGAAGAGTCTTACACCATCTATTGGAGAATAATTTGTTCATGAAAAGAAATCTGTAGGGCTGTTTTTGAAAGTATCATTACAATCAATTTCAAAGGGAAAAAGTTTTGTGTTTCCATCATCCAAATTGATAGGCACTTATGTTAAAACAACATCAAATCCCATTACAATGGGCTTAATTACCTCAATAGTTAACATTCATTATCATAACATAACCTAACACAGTGTTTTCTCTTCATTAATTATTCTACAATATGGTTGTTCCCCTGATCCTTCTGAGGTCTTTTATGAAGCTATTTTCCATCTTATGATTAAGACAATGCTCACAAAAATGTATACAAGTGGTATTCTGTTAAGTAATTCAACCTTTAATATAGAAAAAAATTATAGTAATAACAACCAATGACAATGATATAATTAATCTCACACGGAGAAAGTTGACAGCAGAAGGGCCATGCCATATCAAATATCCCTGACAAAAATTGACCACTCTGAAAGGAGAAGTCTGTACAACTGACAAAACAGAGACAACTGCAAAGATGACCATGTGCTGATCCCTCTCGAGACACTCGGGTATTCACAAAGTCCAAAATCTACACTGATAAAAGTTTATTTGTATGTTGGGACCCACAAAATGGAGGCCCCACATCACAAATCTATATCTAAGTCTGCCTACACTAAAAAATACCTCACTATTAAGGAAATCTAACACTAATCACCATCTTCCTATTCAACTTTTAGCCAATTTACCTTACTCTTGAAAACAGGACCTACTCACCTTATAAGGAAATAAATCCCTGTTCTCCTAGTCAATCATGCCTGGCTTCAACGTTGCCTCTTCTAACTTTGGACAAAACTCACTCTTGCCCAAAATCCCTCAGGAAGAGTGTTCCACTGCTGGTGAGACACTGTATTCTCCAGTCCATGGACTGTTTTCCCTTCAATAAAGGCATTAAATTGGTTACTAAATTGTTTTAGTTTACTCATTTGACAATATTAAAGAAAATGTGTTTAAAGAAACTTGGTATAAAGTCAAGTTCTCATAATCCAAATAAGCAAATGTTGAGTAGGATGAAGGAGAGGAAGTAAAGAGAGTGCTGAGAGTTTGGGTACCTAGTTGGCTTGTCCCAGGTATATCTGATATGCAAGATTTTGATACAAACCAAGGAGGTTGACAGAACTTCCTGAAGCTCATCCATGGGGACTAAGGAGTGGCTTTTTAGCATGATATTATGGATCCCTCTGAAAAAGCTGTTCAGAGCTCTGGTCCTCTCCAAAAAAGCATGTGCACGTGCATGTACACATGCACATGTGTGCACACACATGCACACACATACACACCACTTGGTTTACACTTTCCGGTGTTTGAGAACTCCCTAAGACTCACTCATGATTTGAGAAACCCATCAAAAACCCTTGCTCTAGAGACAGAATCCATCTAAATTTCAAGATCTCCTTTCTCTTGGTTTAAAACCTCTTTTTGTAGTGACTCATTACTCATAAATAAAGCCATATATAAGTAAAAATGGAGATGAGACACCTCCCCTGCAAGGGCAACTTAATTGATGAATATGAGTGCTTAATTATCTCTCGGACATATTCTGTTAAGTTTTCTACAAAAACTTAAATTCACATCACTTCTGGGGAATGAATTAAGCTTACTGGGGAGTTTCATTAACTCATGAAACTCCAGGCTATTTTGGACAGTAATTACAGATTTGCCTCATTTTTATTCAATGGCTATCTGTCTTGAAATTCTATACAAACAAAACCAAAACCATTATGTAAATAAAATCATGTTTAAAATCTATTTAGCCAGTAAGATTTGCTCCTTAGAAGAAATATTATGGTAAGTCTTTGGGGGAAAATAATCATGACCTGAAATGTTTTATAAATCCTGTGTTTTTAAAAAAATAAATAAATCCTGTTTTATATACATTGATTCTACTAAAAGTGGGAAGCTCCTGAACTAATTTATACATAGTAGCTGGAACAGGTTCATAAACTTCTAAGAGAAATCTGCTTCAAGGATGAAAGGATTTGGTCAATTCTGTGTGTGTATTGATTTAGTACTATAATTGGTCATATGACTATCACTTCTGGATACCTGTGCAGCAATTATGATTTTTACTCCAGAATTTAAAAGTATTGGGGAGTTTTCTCTATTGTGTATTGTCTCCTCAATTAACTTTTCAATAGCAAGATCCTTTCCTCTGGCTTCACTTTTATCTCTCATGGTGCCAGGCTGGAGGAGGAGGAACCATGGGATTTAAAATGGTCAGTGTTACAGATGGGCCATAAAAGATGGAGAGGATATGAGTATACAGACAAGAAAAAGGAGGCCATCCAAACAGCAACTAGTAGAAGCAAAGTCTCAGTGGTGGGAATGCAAACCCACAGGCAGGGAGTAAAGTGGAGGTCACAGGCAGAGGATCCCAAAGCAGAGCTGGTAATGAGGTGGCACATGGTGAGCCAAAGACAGTGCCCAGTACATAAAAAGAGCTTAATAAATACTTGTTGTTATTCTAAACACTTCTTATACCAAGTAATATTTTAATAACTAAACAGGAGTGTGTGTGCATGTGTGGGTTTGGATTAAGGGGGATCGCTAGCATTTTTTTTGTTATACTCTGGCACTTTCCCCATTCAAGCCAAACAGTAAAGTTTCAAATGGAGGTGATGTTGTAAGAACAAAAAAAGAAGATAGGAGGCTTTTATGAAGTTCAAAGTCTGGCATTTTAGGTTTCAGTAACTTAGAGGGGAAACAGGCAGGAAGGTTTGTTGAAATAAAGCCAGGTTTCCCACCTGTCCCCTTCCAAGAGCAGGTAAGAGTTCCTGGGATAAAGGGTCTGGGTGGATGGTAAATAGAAGGAAGAGGAAGAAGGCCAGGGAGAGTTCAGTGTCTCCACAGGAGATAACTAGGCCCAAGGCACCATATAGGCAAGAACAGAGGCATTCATACTGGCTGATATATTATAATAATGATAATCATAATGATGTCTGTAAATGTTTGTTGAGTGCTTAATATATGCCTGACACTATTCAAAGCATCTTACATGTATTAAATTTCATCACATCTTCACCAACAGCCTTAGAGGTAGATGCTGTGTACTAGCTCCATTTCATCAGATTCTCACAGAGAAGTTAACTAAGCTTGCAAGGTCACACAGTTAGTAAGTACTGGAACAAGGATTCATGATTTGTGAAACAGATATTTCAGAAATTTGTTTTCTGGTTGGAGTGTGGATAAAGGGATGAAAGACTGGCTTTAGGGTGAATGATTTAGAAGATTTACAACAATCAAGACATAGGTATACCCTGGGTGTCAGGGACCTGGAAACTAAAATACACATTTTGGACTGTCAAAGATGACACTTCCATTCTGTGTGTCTGGAAGACCAGAAATTCAAAGCATCAGCTATTTGGGGATGGTAGTCTAGGAATGTTAAGTCACATTAGAAACACATTTGGATCTGATCTTTTCTTAAAATCACTACAAAGACCTGCAATAAAACAAAGACAATTATGTCACAGTCATATATAACCAATAAGCAATTCACCAGCAATAGCTTCTAATCTCATGCAATAGTTGGTTGACAATCAATGCTGTATCTAATTGCTTAAATTGCAAAATTGAGAATATTGTGAAGTCATACTTAAGTGGGACCAGTGAAGACTCTGGGAATGTCTGAACTTAAATATTCTTTCTTAATTATCTGACAGATAAAAACCCATAATCAGATGCAGGTCCTGGTATTACCAAAATCAGATTTTTTTAAAAGACAAAAAAAAAAAAAAAAAAAAAAAAAAAACCACTTCCTAATTCCTCTAGTAGGTAGACTAATGCCCCTTGGCCCCCAAAAAATGTCCACAGCCTAATCTCCAGAACCTATGAAAGTATTAGGTTACTTAGCAAAGGGGAATTAAGGATGCAGATGGAGTTAAAGTTGCTAATCAGCTGACCTTAATTAAGGAGAGTGCCTTAGTTTATCCAGGTAGAGCAATGTAATCTTAAGATTCCTTAAAAAGGAAAACCAAGGAGCACCAGGGAGATGACAGTGCAAGAAAGACTGAGCCCAGTGTTGCTGACTTTGCAGATGGAGGAAAAGACTATGAACCAAGGAATGTAGACGGTCTCTAGAAGCTAGAAAAGGCAAGCAAACTGATTTTCCTACAGCTTCCAGAAAGAAATGCATTCCACCAGCACCTTCCTTTTAGTACAGTGAGACCCATCTTGGACTTCTGATATCCAGGCTATAAGATAATACATTTGTGTTGTTTTAAGCCACTTAATTTGCAGTAATTTGTTACAACAGTCATAGGGAACTCATATAGTAAGTCAGAAAATAAACTCTCTCTCTGAGTATTTTAGATTTTTATTTTAACAAAACACTTATACACTGACTCTTGCTTACATGAAAAATGCAATACTGGCAAAGAATCATAGACTTCCATTTGTGTGCTTGACAATGGGAACAGTCTTAACTATGAATTGAGCATAAAAACTTTTAACTGGGTCATAGTCTACATAGTCCCCTATTCACACTGCAAAAAACATGCTGGCAACAGGGATTCCCACATTCTGGGAGGCAATTGCTTCCTTTTATCAGGACATATCCCTAATTTAAAAGCGAGGGAGGACAAAAATGCAGTGATCTGTGTGAACATATAGGAAACATTCCTTTGTCTCAGCAGCAAAATAAAGTAAGGGCAAAATGCCTTGCTCAAGGAAGAGACTCTTAACCTATATCAATAATTGGTTGGCATAAAAAGGAAAACGGTGGAGGTTGTAACCTTATTTTCTTCCTGCCAGCTTCCGCCTTTCGAGGGTTGTACTATAAGCCCATTCTCTTAGTTAAGAAGCACAGCTCTTTCTGCCAAAGCTCCAGTCTTATTCTCAGCAGGTTGCTAGGTTTGGAGCCCTGTGGTCACTTTAAGATCAATGCAGCCCTTAACCCTATTAAGTAACAAGACAAGAGAATTCCAGGCAGTATGAGAGGCTCTAGTCCAATAAGAGTTCCTTTAACCAAGTCCCGAGTGTGATAACACAAGTGATATAGTCTTGGAATATAAGATGAAATCTGCCCTGTTCAGGGGTCAGAAAGTAGGGGAGAGCTTAACTTGGTTAAAAGAGTCCAATAGCTTAATTTAGACAAGTTAGTGCTCTGAGGTGGAGCCCGCACTGTGCTAGCTCAGCACTATTACCTGCGTTAGAGACTGTATTACTCACCAGTTTAGCTTTAGTCGATTACAGAAAACAGTACCTCTGACTTCAGTCTAATACTTTGAATTTCATGGGTGGACATAGATTCTTTAATAGAATAAATTAACCTCTGACCACATCATAAAGCAATCTCAAAAACTTGACTGTCTTCCTAAGTGGAAAAATAGGAAAAAGTTGGAGCCAAGTAAGAAATTAATGCCAACCTCAGAGAGCTCCTTCTGCCAAGAAGTCCTTAAACCCTAGAATTTCTTCTCAAATCCAGATGGTCAGATAATTAATAATCAACCAAGAGTGACTGAGAGTTCAACCAAGCATGGTAGAAGGACCCAACCAGTATAAGATGTGCCTAATGCCTTCAAAGAAACTCAAAATAGGTTGGGGAAATCAACCATGGGAAAGTTATAGCAAGTAATTATACCCTTCTTTGTGTACGTATTTTTTCTGCCTTTACTCTATGCAGAGAGGGACCATGTATGTGCATTTTACTTGCTGCTATGCCCACAGTAAGCGGCATAAGGTATGTACTCAAACTACTTGCTAAAGGTAAGGGTAAATCTCCATGTGTGAACAGTGACACTAGCATTTCTACACAGAAGTAGTTCAGGAACCACAGTCTGTTGAGAAGGGAGTTAGAAGCCATGATGTCTAGCACTATACGTAGGATTGAGGACATGCCAACTGCACATAATAAAGAGGTATATGTGTGTGTTGTGTGTATGGTAGCAAGGCTAATGGATGTTACTGGATTATGCGATTATGGAAAAATTAATCTCCACAATTCCTCCTTGTTGCAGTGTAATCCAAGTGCAATGACGGTTCAGAGCAAGGAAAGATCAGTTTTAGCTAGTGACTCAGACTGTGTCCTTCAAAATTCATCATATTGAAACCTAATGCTCATTGTGATAGTATTATAAGTTGGGACCTTTAGGAGATAATTAGATCGTGAGTGTGAAGTCTATATGAATAGGACTAGTTTCTTTATAAAGAATGCCCTCACTCCTTCTGCTATCTGAGGACATGGTGAGAAGGCCACTCTCTATGAAGCAAGAAGCGAACTCTTACCACATACTGGAATTGCTGGCACCAAGACTGGAAGAAATAAATGTTTGTTGTTTAAGCCACCCAGTCTGTGGTATTCTGATGCAGCAGTCTGAACAGTCTAAGCTAGTTAAGAAAGATTTCACAAAGAGTAATCTATTCTGTTCATTTTCCAAAAAAAAATTGAAAGACATGTTTCACTCAACAGTTCTTGATGTCTTACTGTGGGAAGCAGAAGGATTAAGAAATCCCCACTATATGGGGGACCGGGGAAAGGGTACTAAGAAGACCAAAATCCATACCAAATTGACTACTCTTCCCTCTACGTATGATATATAGCACAGTGCTTATAAATGCAGATTTCCTGGGTTTCATTCCTGACTCTGACAGCTCACTAGCTATGTGACCTTGAGCAAATTACTTCTTTTCTATGCTTAAAATGTACCCATCAGTTTAATGGAGATAGTAACAGGCTCAGGTGGAGTGCCAGAGACAATAGTTGCTTATGAAAATATGCTATGTATTCCCAATTTCCCAATTTGCCTTGTAGTGAGGTGAATCACGTGACTAGTTCTGGCTAATGGGCTATGAGCAAAAGTAATTGTGTCACTTCCAGGGCACCAAAAAATTTTAGGAGCTGGCACATAATATTCTATGCTCTCTTCTCCTCTGCCATAGTGAATGCTGATGACCTTGCAGCCTCCATCATCTTGAGTACATGAGTGAACATAAAGAGAAGAGTATACCCCATTGCTATCCACAATAGATATCACATGAAAAATAAACTTTTATTAAAATCTCTGAGATTTCAGGGTAAATTTATTATTGCTGTATAACCAGTGTATCTTGAGTAATCTAGTTGTCACTGTGCCTGAAAGAAATAACTAGGGAGAAAAAAAGCAATCTTCTAAAAACATGACTCAAGAATATAGCTAATAAGTAAATGCTACAATTTTCAGTAAATGAACACATGAATAACCCATATGTCACAACTCTTGGGTTCAAGGTAAAATTTCTTAAAGTTAATCCTTCTGACTTTCACTAAAGACAAATTCTAGAGACAGCAGAATATCAAAATTCTCCCCAAGATTTCTGTGAATGCCTGGGTCCTAGAAAGTTCCAAGGTTCTTCTCCCCTCTGACACTCATTTATGTAAACTTGGTTTTGTCCCACAATTACCTAGACATTGCTCTCAAACTCTTTTCTGGGTGCTTCAAGAAATCTAATTCCATCAGTTACCATTTTAAGGCTGTATCAAGGATTTAGAACATCAGAAATATTATTGACAAGACAAAGCATTGTGTAAAGCCACTATTTCTAACTTGCTGTCTCTCCACCTCCCTGTCTCCCCTTCCCTTCTCTCACAGAAGTTCCTAATTCTTCTCTCTTATTCAGAGTAGTTTCTCTGACTTCTGAAGATAAGAGACCTAGATTTGTTTCCTGGAGCTGCTAGAGGCTAGAAGTAAAAAATTCAAGTGTCAGCAAGTCACTTCCCTCTGAAATCTGTAGGGAAGAATCTTTCCTTAACTTTTCCTGGCTTCCAATGTTGGCTGTCATTCACTGGCATTCCTTGACTTATATGTGCATCACTCCGATTTGTGCCTCCATCTTCACATGGCATTCTCCTGTGTCTCTGTGTCTTCACATGTCTGTCTTCTTATAAGAACAGCAGTTATATTGGGTTAGGAGCCTACTTTACTCCAATATAAGCTCATAATAACTAGTTATGCCTGCAATGACCCTATTTCCAAATGAGGTCACATTCTGAGGTAATGGGAGTTAGGATTTCAACATATTTTTTTGAGGTGTATACAGTTCAACCCATAACAGGGCCCTATTCCTTTACAAAATAGAATCTACCCCAAGAATTTATCAGTTCCACTTGTCTTTATACTCCTCACACCTCAAATAGTATCTGATGCATCTCAGATGCTGACACAAACACTTCTTTCCTGAAAAAGAAATCCAGTATTCTCAGAATATTCTCAGCAGGTCAATATTACTCAGAATAACTTAAAATTTAGAACTAAACAAACAAACAAAAGACTGTTTAAAGGATTTGCAAGTTGCTGAAACAACCAGAACTAAAAGGGACAAGATTCTGGAAAGGAGAGAACTAGGAAAAAAGAAAAAAAAAAAAAACTGACATTGTGCAACTGTTTTGATGATTCTGGATTCAGAGCAAAAGAATGCAAATCTGGGTTTTGTCCAGGCAGAAAGCCACCACTTGGGACATATAAACGAGTAGAGATTTTCACTGTCTTGTGAAACAAGAGAGACAAAATTTGAAATCCCAAGTTACTAGTAATAAGGGAGGAATAGAGAACAAAGCCTGATACATAGCCAGCTTTTCCCTTAACACATAGGCCAATTTCTAAAGTGAGGCCAGAAGGCTTAGAAGCTAAGCAGATAGACTGAAAAGCAGAGCAGAGTTTTTGGGAATCTCAGTTATTAAGGAGAAAAGATTAGAGTTGAGGCCCTGTCTGGGTGAGGGGGGCCCAGTGAACTCCTCAAACTCTCAGGCTTTGGGGTGGGGATGCACCAGGAATAGACTCAGACTGAAACTGAAACATAGTCTTTAGTTGGATTAACAATCAGCTCTGGGGCTCCTCGTGGCTCAGTTGGTTAAGCGTCTGCCTTTGTCTCAGGTCATGGTCCCAGGGTCCTGGGATTGAGCTCCACGTCGTCAGGCTCCCTGCTTAGTGGAGAGTCTACTTCTCCATCTCCTTCTGTTCCTCCCCCTGCTGCTGTTGTTGCTGCTGCTTTCTCTCTCTCTCCCTCTCTCTCACAAATTAATAAACACTAAAAAAAAAATCAGTTCCAAGTTGCCCTGGGACAATAAAAAGTAAACTCTGGTTGGAGGAAGATAACATCTGGAGCCATCACAATTTTTTTAATATAAAATGACTGGCACTTAACTACAAAATTACTAGGCATGCTAAGATACAAAACAATATGCCTAAAAACCCAAAGAAAAATGATATGGAAATATGTCCATATGGATCCAGATATAGAACAGGAAAAGAACCTTTAGTATAACTATGAGTTATAGCTTCAAGAAAATAAATAAGAAAAAATTTTGAATAGAGGAAAGATGGAGAATTTCAACAAAGAATTGAAATGTGTAAGAAAGAGTCAAACGCAAATTCTAGAACTGAAAAATACAGTTACTGAAATTAAGAATTTATTGAATGGATTTAATATGGAAGAAGACAAAATTATTGAATTGGAAGACAGGTTCATAAAAATATCTAAACAGAGAACAGAGAGGAAAAGAATAAAAATTCAAAAAAGAGCATAAACACATGTACAACATCAATAAATCTAACAGATATGTAATAGATATCCTAGGTAGAAAGGAGCAACAGGAAAATAGTCCAATAACCATCAGAAATTTCTCAAACTCATGAAGACCATACCCACAGTTTCAAGCATTCTTAGAATCCTAAATAAAGTCAAAGAAAAATATATTGAGCTATGTCATATAAAACTGAAAACCAAGGAAAATTAAAAAATAAAAAATCCTATAAGTAGACAGAGGGGGAGAAGAGACACATTACCTTTAAGAGAGCAACAGTTAGAAAATCTGCTAACTTCTCATGAGAGATGATGAAACCCAGAAGACAATGGAATGACTTCTTTGAAGAGTTGGGAGAAAATAATGAAGACTTCAATACTCAAACATAAAAGGAAAATTAAGATGTTTTAAGACAAATTCCAAAGATGGAAAGAATACATTTCTAGCCAACCTGAACCAAAAAAAAAATAAAATCACTGAAAGGATTTTTTTCAGGTAGGAGGAAAATATCTAAAATAGCCACACTGAAATGTAGGGAGTAATGAAAAGCCTACATTTTCAAAAACCTGTCGGTAATCTCCAGAACAGCAGGGAGTGTAACAACTTATGGCCAGTTCGTAGCACAATGACTACTTCTTAGTAAGTACTTAACTGTTAAAATAATAACATTATGTCCACCTTGCTCCAAATGTATACTTCCCTTACTCCCATTTTCACTTAAGTCAGAGAAATTTTATATCCTAAAGTATCCATTAACCTTAGAAAAGGAAGAAAAGGAGAATCCAAATGTCTGTTCCTGGGTCTGAAAATGATTCTATATCATTTCTCATTTCAGCTCCCTAAATAAAAACTAAATCTTAAGAAAATAGGTGCCCTCAAACCTCTCCCCCCACTTAATACTTTCTCTCATTTCAAAAGAGAGATTACCTCAAGGAACCCTCATTGCTGAGGATTAATGTTTTAAGGAATAGAGTGCCACAGATCAGGCAATTCTTTCCCTTGTCACCAGTAATGATCCTAAATCTTTTTCCTATATTTAGTTTAATCTGCACAATAGAAATCTGTAAAGAAGACAGTATGGGAGAAATCTTTTGGACTCCTTAGATGCCTTCCATAACATTCCACCAAAGTTTTCAATAACGAACTGTTTTAAAGGTTTCAATGCTACATCGATGTTTAACAGACCATATTAAGTCTCTTCCCAACCCCTTAAAGAATGTTTGAAATCAGATAACAGGAAGAGGGAAAAACTAGCCCTAACTGGTAGAACAATAGTGTCACCAAGCCTTCTTAGAGGCTTAGAAAAGCAGTCACCTTTCTTGGCTGCTACCTTTTTGTGCTCAGAGCACATTATGCAGCTTTCTTCATAGCACAGAGCTCCCTGCAGTGAAAGCCGCTTCCTGAATGGGGTTTCTGAGCACAGATATTTTCTTGCGTCTTATTTGCAGCTTTGTACAATAAGCCCTCTCCCACACAAATACATATTTTCATTATCTTATTTTTAGAAATGCAATGTGAAAATGGGAAGTGTGATTTGACATTCTAATTGTGGTAGATTTTTCTGTTTTAGTCTCTCTAGGATCTGGCTGCAAGTACAACTCTAACACGAGATTTCTACATACTAGGCTTCAGTTCCACTTAGCCATATTAAAAGCCATGTGCATTGCAGTCACAGGGGTGCCTTCCCACACATTCATTTGTCAAAATATATCATGCAATATGATTACTTTCCATTACAACAGATTAGGTGTCTGATCCAGACTGTTGAGTGTAGGAAATAATTTTAGGGTTCTGTGGTTCAATGAGTAGAATTCTCAGGTCTGATGTTAGTTTCTGCTATTTGTAGTCACATGAGTACTAGTCTATGTATTCCACCAGTCTTCAAACTAGCAGGACTCTCCAAGTATTTAATTTATCAGCTGAAAGAAACTTTGTTACCTTAAAGAATCTGACAGAACCAAATGCTAGAGAGAGGAGGTTGTCTTAAAACTTGGGATGTGTGTCTTTAGTTAACTCCATATTTCTTTCCCTCTTTCATTCTTTCCTTTTCCCATCCTTTCTGCCTTACTTCCCTCCCTCCTTCCACCCATTCTTTTATGAAAAATTATCTTAGTATCTAAGAAGCTCTACATTTGATTTGAGGTACTGAGAAGGCAAAGATATCTAAGTCAGGGCTCCATACTTTTGGGGGAGACAGATCAGTGGGAAAAATAATTAAAATGCAAAATGAGACAGATGAGCTGGATTCTCTGTGACCAAAATATGTGAGAAAGCAGCAGGTGGAAGATGAATTCTAGCCAGAAAAGAAAAGGACTGCATAGTTCTACTCCTGCAGTTAAAGCCTAAACTGGCACTTGGATTTGATCTGAGCATACTGGTTGTAGACAGGACTAGAACAAGTTGATTTGCATTTGGGTTGTTGGATCTAGAGAAAATGACCAGTAGAGGGGAGAGCAGGAAGTGTCAGTCTCAATGTACCAATCCACACACATTTATTTAGTACCTATTACACTGCATCAACTATTTCATTACAACTCCCCAAATAATAACTTTTTTAAAATTTTTATTATTTATTTATTTTTGAGAGAAAGAGAGAGAGCCACAGAGAGCATATACAGGAGCAAAGGGAGAGGAAGAAGGAAGAAGCAGACTTCCGGATCAGCGGGAAGCCCAATCCTGGGCTCAAACCCTCAACCCTGAAATCGTGACCTGAGCCAAAACCAAGAGTCCCACACTTAACCGACTGACCCACCCAGGCAATCCCAATTAAAATCTAATCCTTAAAGTTTAAATACTACACTAGGGGCTGGGGACACATGGGCAAACGTGGCAGATGTGGTCTCAGCCCTGCATACAGCTACAGGCCAGAATATTCACCCTCTATTTTTCTAGAACATGTAACTGAGTGGTATGGAGTGATGAACTACAGGTAGATACTTGATAGGGAGTATTCATGTAGGTTTCAGGGAACGTGAGAGACAGGAAGGCACAGATAGAGTCACTTTGGGCCCTAGTGACAATCTGCCCATAGGTGAGGAAAAGAGATGTTCCAGCAGATACATCCATAATTCTTTGGAACCTCAAAAACTGAGAATCCTCAGAGTACCCTTGGTATAGACACCCGTATCAGTTGGTGTTCCCCCAGAGAAACAGAACCAGTGGAAGGGACAGATAGATGGATACATATTTTCATGAACTGGCTCATGTGATGGTGGTTGGACCTGCAAGTTTGAAATTCATAGGGTAGGACAGCAGGTAGAAATTTAGGAAACTCAGGATTTCACTGTTACAGTCTTAAGGCAGAATTTCTTCATCTCTGAGAAACTTGTTTTTGCTCTTTAGGCCTTCAACTGATTGAGGGAAGCCCTCCCACATTATGGAGGATGATCTGCCTTAATTGAAATCAACTATTTGTAAATGTTAATTTATACAATACTTCCACAGCAACATAGAATAGTTTTTCACCACACAACTGGGCATCACAACCTGGCAAAGTTGACCTACAGTTAACCAGCACAGCACTGTATCAGGAATTAAGGGTACCTTCTGTACAGATGTCAGTATTCTCAGCAAAAATGTAAGACACCAGCAAGAGGAGCAGTGGTGGCTGGTTGTGGGTACCAGTCCAACAGAAGACTAAGAGGACTCCTATAAGCACATGTGAAACACCCTCTAGGTCCCTCAGAAATACGCTAGGCTGGAAAGGACTATGTGGGTAAAGGCAAGAACCATACAATTTTGGTTACTGTCTCCAGCATCTCAATAACCTGGTGAAAGACTCTGAAAACTGAAGGATGAATTTTGGAAGTGATAAAACTTTGGATCTATAAGGGACCCAAGGGTGGCCAAGAGCACAGGATATGCTGATCCATTATTGCAGGACATCTGTGAGGACAAACGAGAGAGAAGCAGAAATGTGTGAGCCTCTCCCAAGCTGTGAGGGGGTTCTGTGTAATGAGGTTGAAAGGACAAAGACCCTGAATGGGGCAAATGGGAGGGAACCTTCCCTTTATATCCAGTGGTTTGACTGCTGCTGAGTGTAGCTTGGTTGCTGTACCACCAGCCCAACTCTCCAAGAGGCCAGGCCACAGAAACATTGTTTTGATTCCCCAGGTTTGTAAGGCCTAAGCCTGAAGAAGAATGAATCTCACATCATTTTAAGATGGGAAATGTCTCTGCTTTCAAGCTCCTATGGTCTTGGAATGATTCACAAGAAAATTAGTAGTGACAATCTTAACAGGGACTGCTGGACTGCATCAGCCAAAGCTGAGAACTGAAACACCTGATACACATATATGAGGAAAGCTAGGGCTGAAAAACTAACCCAGTATATACATCTTGTCAGCTTCCAGGGATAGACACATGTGTATTCTTTTCCTCCAAGAATGTGTATTTTCCTCTACATGTGTATTCCTTTCCTGCATCCTTTTTCTTAGAAACCAATGCCACCACTTACCCAACTTCCCCTCCTGGGGGAAATCCTTACCCCCTTGCACCCAAGGTAACTCACCAAGTTCTATCAATTTTTACCTCCTAAAATATCTCATAGATCCAACCCCATCCTCTTCATTCTGCTACCACTCTTTGAAGCTGGTCTTCCTTCCTCTAGTTCCCAGCTACCTCCAATTCATCCTTCCATCAGAATGATGATTCAAAAATGAAAATCCAACACTGTCTCTTTCTTACTTCCCTTCTCATTTATCGTGAAGGTTTTAGAAGAGGGAAGCAAGGCATTTGTAATGTGGTCCTTGCTTACTTCTCTCACTCACCCCATACATGGTTACATCAACCACTCAGTTTCTTCCTCTCTTTTTAAATCTCTATACATGCAATCCTCCCTAGAATGCTCTCCCCAACTTCTCTGCTGAGCTGACTCCTACTTCTTTAAGACCTAGATCAGAGGTTATTTCTTCCAACTCACCCTGGCCAGAACCAGATGTTTCTCTCCTAGCCTCAGATTCTTTGAGAAGCCACATACCTAGAGACTTTCTCTTTCTTTCATTTTATGCAGTGATGGGTATGGATTTGGTTCACCTAACACCATCCTTGGCCACTGTCCTGCCTGCCTCAGCTGGGTCTCTTCCTGAACACTGGATCCAGCAGAGGAGTCAGGTGAACTTTGACTCTAAGACTGAGGATCTTTTTGAAACCCTACTCAGGAGTCTGCTTGGTTCTTGCTGTCCCAGGCTAGAACCCAGTGTTTATCACAGACCTTTGTTTTGTCCAAGTACAAATGAAACTGAGGGCAAAAAGATATGATAAATAGTTGCTTTCAGGATCCGCTGGTTTGAAAGACACAGCAGCATCTTTGAAACATCCCAGCAGGGTTACTTCAATCTGTGATTCACCCAGGAATTGGTTTATTGGCATTCTTTTTCTGTCACTTAAAAACAAGTAGCTCTTCCAAAAATAGGTAAATAAACACAAATAAAAAAAGAGCAATAATTTCTATTCATCTCTAGCAAAGTACAGGAACAGGAAATGGGACAGGTCCTCATGTTTGTTATACGTGCCTTGGGATTCAGTTTCCTAAAATTAAGGCCAAAACAAAGTTCATAGTCTCCTCTGGCAATATATCTGGATAGTCAGGTAAGGTCATTCACTTGCCAGACAACATTTGGTGTTATCAAGACAGTCACTAAAGAACCACAGTGGAGGGCAGCCCTGGTAGCGCAGCCGTTTGGCGCCGCCTGCAGCCTGGGGTGTGATCCTGGAGACCTAGGATGGAGTCCCGCATTGGGCTCCCTGCATGGAGCCTGCTTCTCTTCCTCTGCCTGTGTCTCTGCCTCTCTCTCTGTGTGTCTATGAATAAATAAATAAAATCTTTTTTTTTTTTAAAGAACCACAGTGGATTAAATAAATCCTTCAGAAAAGAAAGGCATCTGACAGTGCAAGGACAACTGAGGAATTAACTTTAAGGAGAGTCACCTCCATCCTGGAGAAAAAGCAAGCAAAGGAAAGAGAATCAGAAAGACAATACAAATGAAGCAGCCCCATCTCCTCTGTTGGTTATTGATGTGTTTTTCTGAAGCACTATCTACGATGGCCAAATAGATCATTATTCTTCTGAAGTTAAGCAAATCTCAGTGATCCAAACTTGTAAAATCATAAGAAACCACATTAACCAAATCCTTGGAAAAAAGCTGAACTCTGAGAAGCAGAATGTAGAGTGATGGTTACTAGAGGCTGGGGAGTGGAAGAAATGGGGAGAAGGACCAAGGTATAGATATACACTTATAAGATTAACAAGTTTTAGGGATTTAAATACACAATATGGTGATATAGCTAGTAATACTGTAGTATATATAAAAATTGCTCAGAGAGTAAATCTCAAATGTTCTCAAACAAAAAAAAATGGTAATTATGTGAAGGATGGAGGTATTAACTAAAACTGTGGTAGTCATCATTTTGCACTACATAAGTGTATCAAGTCAACATGTTATGTATCATGAATTCACAGTGTTTTATGGAAATTATATCTCAATAAAGCTAAAAGAAATAAAGCAAAAAAAAGTGCAACAAGCTTTGTAGAGCATAGAGTAGTCTTTTAAGTATAAATTGTCATCATGATTATGTCTTAGCTAAAATTAAAAATAAATTTAAATTTTTGTGTTCCAAAGTATGGTGGTAGGGAGCAGGGTTGAAAGAAGCCAGCTGTAGAATCTACTATTCACTCATTCATTTTTTTCTACAAATATTTATGAAGAAACCATATGTAGGCACTATATCAATAAAAATAACCAACAACTATCTTGGGACTACAAAAATGGAGCCAAATGCCTGAGTTTAGTTCCTGACCATGCTACTTGGAGGGACTTGGAGAAGTTCTTTTATACTTTTTTAAGGATTTTATTTATTTATTTATTTGACAGAGAAAGAGAGAGAGCACAAGTAGGCAGAACAGCAGGCAGAGGGAGAGGGAGAAGGAGAGTGAGCAGGATCCCTGCTGTGCAGAAAGCCTGATGGGGGCTCAATCCTAGGACCCTGGGATCATGACCTAAGCCGAAAGCAGACGCTTAAACCACTGAGCCACTCAGCCACCTGAGTGGATGAGCCCCATGTCGGCTCCCTGCTCAGAGGGGGATCTACTTCTCCCTTTCTCTCTGCTCCTCTCCCTACTCATGTTCTCTCTCTCTCTCTCTCAAATAAATGAATAAATTCTTCAAAAAAAATGACTATGCCCATGGTCAAGGAGAGAGCTTATCTTTTTGTACCTTATTTGACAAAGCAAAGCAAGAGGATGGGCCTAGGTCAGAATAGCAAATCAGAAAAAAATTAGTAATGTTAGTAAGCTTTCTAAGTTAATCAGATATGAGGTTATGTACAGAAAATTCAGCTAAAGCAAGGAATGAAGGCAGTTCTGAGTCCAGGCATGCTAGAAGGAAGGTGCCATCAGTAAGGTACTTCAAGAGACTGAGAAACAAAAGAAAAAGATTCAGTTCAGAAGATGAGAAACTCCAGCCATGGGTAACCAGTGCAGGAATCAAGTTTGTCTAGGGACATCTGATGGTCCTCCATCTAATTTTCACTGGCCAGGAACTATGAGGGTCTAACAAATTGTAGGCACTCAAATACTGGTTGTCTGACTGATGCTGGTCTTACTCTGTGGACTAATGCTTGGAGATAGGCCTGGGATATCATGCTTATGCTTGCATGTCTCTTACCCTTATTGGATTTTAAGTCCCCTAAAAGCATCAACTGCTTCCCCAGCTTGACATTCACAGAGAGACTTTCATAATATAGATATTCAATAAACATTTTCTGAATGAATGAATAACTACCATGAACAAATTATCAGACACCGAGGGAGTCTGATCCTAAGCCAACTGCATTCTGAGAGAAATGTTCCTTACATCTTCCCTATCCAGAGCAAAAATGGTTTCAGAGTGTGGGGACATCTGTTGGTGTTGTCTGCCAAGAAAACACAGTGCCATCTTCCAAGAAGAGCAAATCAATTTTCCTCTGGGGAAGTACCCCACCCCATCCTATCCTGGCTAAGGGTAGGGCTAAGAGTTCAGCTGATCCTCTTTCTCTCCCTGGAATTTGAATCTTAAGCAGACCTTTAAGGACAGAAAATGGTTGGGGCTGATACATCCAAGCAGTGCCTAAAGAGGTCATCCGTTAGTTCATGCTGCTTCCATTGCCATAGTTGTCTTGGTTTCTGTCCTGAGACCTGATAACATAGCTTTTCCTTTTGAGTCGGTGAGCTTCCCTTTATCTTTTAACAAATTCCTTTTGTACATAAGTTAGCAAGAGTCCATTCCAATAGCTATAAACTGAGAATCCAACTGATGTGCTAAGAAATCCTTGCTCTAGAACAGTGGTTCTCAACTTTGGCAGCACAAGAGAATTACTAGGGAGTTTTTTAAATCCAGCACTGAAGTCACACCCCAAGCCAATTAAATGAGACTCCGTGAGGGTGTGACCAATACCTGTTAAAGTGCCCCCAATGATTCTAATGTGCAGCCAAGGCTGAGAATCACAGCTCTATAATTAAAACAAATATGCCCACCTGCCTACTCTAAGAAAATGAGGGCACAAGGAATATTTTATAGGTGGTACATTTTAAAAGAATTTACCCTACAGAACTAACTAAGCCCCCACTTGGAGTTTGTTTTTTTTTCTCCAAGAATTAAAAAAATAAAAGAGTTTTCATCTTTAATTGCTTTTTTTCTTTTACCACCAAGTAAATTTATTTATTTATTTTTGTATATTTTTTTAATTGGAGTTCAATTTGCCAACATATGGCATAACACCCAGTGCTCATCCTGTCAAGTGCACCAAATAAATATAAAGAACTTCACAACTGTAAGCACTTTTTAATTTTATTAACAACGCAAGTAAAAAACAGTGTCAGGGAAGAAAAGATCCCTGTCGGCTTATATTTAATAGATTGTGATAATCTATTCCAAGCTTGGAAAAATTTCCACCTAAGGAACCCTAGAATTGTGTGGAAAGTGAGGCCATATTTGGTGGTACTTGTTGACTAGAAAGTGATCATGAGAGGAGAGAAAACAGATACATTTTGCCTCCTCCACTCCATCTTGTGAATGACCATTTTCTTTTGAAGGTGTATGAAATGTATGAGTAAAAGCTAGCTAAGGAGCAAAGCAATTACATTCCACAGAAAACAACAAACGTGTCTACTATGAGAGAAAGATATGTTGAAATATTTTAGTTTCCTAAAAGAAGAGTTGCCTTTTCACAAGAATCGTTTCAATAGAGAGACTAAGACAATGTGGTGACATTCCAGAAGAAATCCCAGGTCTGCATGCACCATGCACAGGAACTCAAACAGTCACACCAGGAATGAAAGGAGGCGCCTCGGTGATGGTGCATCCCAATGGCTGCCCTGGCTGCTGCACTGCTCTCTCTTGACTGTGACTCATACTCACGGCACACAGATTTGAGGCACACAGGCTATTTTGAGCTCTGTCAGGTCTCACCAAGTGATGCTGCACCTAGAAGACTGGCTCTGCTTCCCACAGCCCAAGCGTGGGACCCAATGTCCCTAGAAATCAACTGGGTCCATCCTCTACCTACTAGCCTCACAGCGTGACTTCTACTTCTGTTTTTAACTTCGGTGAGACTGAGTCAGTGGAGAATAGGTTTATGTATGATGAACTACTTGCATAAGTTTAACAACGGGGCTTAGACACTTCATGGAAAGTACTGTCATTGGATACAGAAAGGAAATAGGGCTCAGTTCAAAGGAACATGTAAAAGGGGAATATTAATGCATCTTGCACATATGCAAGATGTCCTTTTTATTTTTACTTCACCCACTTATAAACTCAAGTATCGTGTAAGAATGCATTTTAAAACATTTAAAAGACAGTCAAATACATTTAAATTAGATGGTACTCTTTTGTTGTCATCTTTCATTTCCATTTGATAAATCTATCAGGAAACAACTCCTGAGAACAAGTCAATCACTAGTAAACAATTCAGATACGGGTTTTCCCATAGGTCAAATACATTTGTTACAAATGTGAATTGAATTCAAGATATCTAATTGAGATGCTACCATAGGCTAAGCATATAAAGTAAAAAACAAAATTCATACCTTCATGATTTATAATACAATAAACGACCTCTTGTGTTGTGCTGTCAATTCATTTTGTCATCATCTCAACATCATTTTTAAGCAACCATTTGGCACAATCTTTGGCAAGACACTATCATCCTAAACTGAGTGATACTAATTCACTCTTTATCATAGAGTGGCTAAGAATGGCTCACTGTGGGAGCATAAGCAGTAGAAATGTAATGGAATTGTCCCCATGCATTACTTATTGACCACAGGGCAACACAACTCATAGAAACAGAGGAAGTATAGGATAATGGAAAGAGAGGTGGACTGGGAATCTGAATTTTAAGTCTGAATCCTGCCCTCTCAAGATGCAAACTGAGAAAGCACACAGTGGTCACCTCCTGTCACTGTTTCTTCCCCTGTAAGATGAGGTTAACACTTACAGCTGCCTCCCCAAAGGTTAATGAAAAACAAATTAATAGCATAGGTTCAAACACCACCTACCACCCACAAATTTTTGCGGAACCTGACCCTCAATTCTACTAGCATCAGGTCATGAACATCTCAACTGGCTACCATTAATGCCTTTTTACTTTACCACAAATGAGCACTGATCACCTGTGATCTTTACCTTCTTCTTTATACTTTCTATATTTTCTGTTTTTTCTACAGTGGTCATGTATACATTTTGTAATCATGTTTTATGAATAAAAAGATGTGGATATACTTTAGAGGTTAAACTGAAAGCACTGAATTCAATGAATACATGAGTTAAGAGTATTTTGATATTTGTGTGAACTGACCAAAGGACAGAATGTCAGCAAATCAGAACACTAAAATTATTAAGGTGAGAAGCATGCTCCATTCTTACTATCTTTGTATGCTTTTAAAAATAAAGAAAACTTTCCTTAACATGTTCATTGTATTCTTATATAGTCAAAATATTAATTTATTGTCTATGTATAATAATGGCCATTAATTGAGCATTTATTATATCTTAGGTGTTTTGAAAATAATTGGACCAATGCTATAAGAAACGTACTTTTATCCCCATTTTTATCTATAGGAAAATTCAAACAGTACTTTACCCAAGGTTGTGACCAGTAAATGGTTGTTTACCATTAACCCACTCTATTCTCTTCGATTGTATCTTTCTATACCATTGAAGCTAGAGAGCTAGTTTTCAGACTCTCTTGTCGCTCTGGCTCTATATACAACCTAGGTTTGAAAGTAGATACATCCACGTAAGACAAGGAAGGTAGATATGAGTATCAAGCAGAGAGATAGGATTCTTTGGCAAGCACAGGGCACAGCCTTTTGTTCTTTAGGGTAGTGGTTGAAGACGTTATGTGTTTAAGTCATAAGAATGATGAGCAGCAGCAGGCAGAGTTGGTAGTGGGGTCTTCTCTAAAGACGTACCTTGTTATTTTTTACTGTTTCAGTTGGTTGCATTATTTCTGGCTGCACAGCAAGCAAATTTGTTTCCCAAGCCTGGAAAGTGTGCAGATTTCCCAATACCCTGTAATAAAGCCATTTCAGTTAAACAACCTTGGGTGAATTCTGTTGTCTACAAAAAAAGGATTGAGGCTGCACCGATGAATCTTTTAGACTCCATGCTTTATCTACCATGTCTATGCTTTTCCCAGTATCTGAAACTGACTTTTTATAGAAATTGGCGAGATAGAAAAAGACAAACAACTCTGGATCCAGGCTTCCTAAAATGAAAGAGATGACTTTAAGGCAGCATAGCTATGACTGGAAAGGGTATAGAGAACCAAAGTAGTTAAATAGAAGAACATACTTAAGGCAAGAACTCTGGAAAGGATTAAAACAACAGAGATCTGAAAAAGCAGGAAAAAGTAGAACCCAGTGGAAAGTTTCAACTAGGGTGTAAAAGAAGTTTAAAAGTATCTGAGCACACATTCCAGAAGAGTTCAGGCAGGGGTAACAATGCTAACAAAACACAACAGTTTGGACTGGACCTGATCACAAAATTACACTGGGAATCCCATTCACTGGTTCAAAGATTTCAGGCTAAAAAACATACAGTTCAGTCCAGAGGTTAACAAACTATGGTCCAAAAAAAAAAAAAAAAAAAAAAAAAAAACTATGGTCCACAAACAAAATCCTGCTTACAGCTTTTGTTTATAAATAAAGTTTTATTGGAACACAACCACACTCATTCATTTACACATGGCCTATGACTGCCTTCACAGCATAATGCTGAGTAGTTGTCACAGAGACTGTATAGCCCACAAAGCCTGAAATATTTACTATCTGGCTCTTTACAAAGCAATGTGCTGACCATTGTACTGGGAGGCTGGGAGGGCAAAGTCATTTGGAATTGGTTGGTTGGCTTTATGTATGTCAACAGAACAGAGAACTATGTGACCAGAAAAAGGGACCAGGGTTGCTGTCTGAAGGGAAGAAAACTTTGTAAGATTTTATTTATTTGAAAGAGAGAGAGAGTGTGTGTGTGTATGTGTGTGCATGTGTAAACAGGGAGGGGTAGGGTGGAGAGGGAGAAAGAATCTGAAGCAGACTCTGCACTGAGCATGGAGCCTGATGAGGGGCTTGATCTCAGTACAGAAAGATTGTGAGGCTCAATCTCACAATCATGAGATCATGATCTGAACTGAAATCAGATGCTTAACTGACTGAGCCACCCAGGCACCCCCTGAAAGGAAGTTAACTTAAAATACCTTTGGTGGATACAATCTGCAAGAGGACTTAGTCTTTGAGTATGTGTGGGTTGGGGATGAGGAACAGCACAGGTGCTCAAGTGAAGAACTGTAGAAATTGAAAGAGGTGAAAGTATAGTCAGAGGATGTCAGTGAAAAATCGAGAGAGACAGAGAGAGAGAGAGAACACAAATAGAGATGGAAAGCTTAGATGCTCAGGCTCAAGCTCCAGAGGTATTTGAGGGAGAAAGAGAAGGTACAGAGGGGTTGTTAGAGAAGTAACATGCAGCCTGTTTGAGGCCACTCCTCAGAGGCCCAGTCATTATGGGCAACTTCTGTGTGTTCCTATTCCATCTCAGTTGCTGCATGGGGTCCTCACAGGGCTTGCAAATTAGTGAAGGATAAAGGTGCAGCTCATAGTACCAGAAGCAGTCCTGTGGCTAAGCAGCCACCTTGGAATCTGACCATTCAGGGGGCCTTCAGCAATCGTCATAGAGAGAGGTGGGCTCCGTGTGGCACTACATAATTTGGAGAAGTAAGCACTATCCTGAAAGGGGTCTCTGGGAATTTCACATATTGAGACAGAGTAGTGCTCCAGAAGTGATTAAAATGAAAGGAAGGAGATGAAATGAGAGCCGGAAGGCATCAATGGGTCTCATGTTGCTTTCTGAAAGATGGGTGCTGTAGCCAAAAACCCTTTTCATCACACGGAGATGATGGTGCGGCTCTAGCAGCACTCTTTGTAAGTGGACTTAACCCACAGTGAGCAGCTTCCATTCTCTCCAACTACCAGGAGATTTTTCTTAGCTGCATTTTGGATAAACAGAAAGGAATGCCAAGTCTACTGAAAACCACTGTAAATGCTACCTACATGGTGCCTGTGGCTACTTTATGCAAGGGTTATGAGAGAATGACCAGAATAAAAATACTCTGTGGCCTTTCTCAGCAGCAAACATGCAGTGTGATTGAGTAAGCACAGAAGAAAAAGCAAGAGCCCTTCCTGAGTGGAAAGAGCACAACAAAAGATAGTTATTAAATCAATCAACTAACTTGGGCTCACAGGAGAACCTGTTGCTGCAACTGCATGAGCTCTCCCAGAAAAAAATGAGAGGTCAGGTCAGACACTTAGTGTAGTATTATATAAGCTGAAGAAGCAAAAAGAATCCTATAAGCCCCAAACTTAGAGAAACGTTGAGATTTCTTTATCTTCTGGCTACATTTTCATCACCCCTGAAGACTTGCAACTCAAACCTGGAGAAGTGATTTTGATTTTGGGGGGGGGGGTCCCTTTTTCCATCTATAAAAATGGGGATGATAAATATTATGAGTTGCTCCTCAAAGAGCTCAGCCTACTGCTATCAAAATATCACTCTTGTGGAAACTCAACACATAGAAACAGAGTTTTAGCAATTTTCTCCATCTCTAAGGAGCACTTTGGGAACCACAGAGAAGCAAGACTTGGATGCTCAAGATCCTGCAGAGTGACATCTCTGTAGGCTTCGTTACTCTATGTAGCACTTCCTAGCAAAGCAAGATGTATGTGGGGAAGGCTGGTGGCCACAGAGAGAGTAATACTTACAGGGTACTGGTTAAGAGCATGGACTCTGGAGCCAGACCACCTAGATCAGGACCCCAGCTCCTTCACTGTCTATTGGGTGATTTTTTATAAATCTGTCAACCTCTCTGATTTCAGTTTCCTCACTTGTACAGATAATAACTGTACACATTTTAGGAGGTTATAGTAAAAACTAAAACAATGAATATAAAGTACTTAGTACAGTGCCTGAAACACAGGAAGCAATCTAAAATGTTAGCTTTGATGTTATTACAGTTTGATATTAATGAAGGCTCAAGGAACATGCCATGGGAAGGAAATTTATAGAAGCACTGGCCTTATTTGAAATCAGAAAGTCAACTAAAATATTTCTGGAAAAATGCCAAAATTATCTCACAACTATTAATTGCTTATTACTGCCATGAAGCAGGTATGCTAAAGATAACTGAAGCTCATACACTATTGTTTAATTCCATTTCACCTGCCATTTCCAGGCTCTCCCCTATATTCCAACAAGCTTTGTGGGAAATACAAATATGCAGGCCTATGCTTCTCCCTTGGTTTCTAATCTTCTTAAGGCTATGAAGCAAAACAAAAAGAGGAAACAACAAATACTTAATGGTCTGAGTAATGGTATATCTACACCCAGGAGTGGGGGATTAGATTAAAAGATCCCCCACCCATAGAAATATCTGGGCTTGAATCACCTGGGATAGGAAGCCTGGAACCCAGAAAGAGCTGTGAGGACAGAGGGGTTCAGAAAGAACATGCCAAGGACAGTGTCAAGTTTTCTGAGCATCAGGGACCAGCTCCGGGTTGAAGACCAAAGTTCATCAGCCATTGGAGGTTCAGAGATTATATGAGGCCATAAAATGGAATCACGAAACTCACTGAGTAAGGAATAGAGGGGAGAAAAGAAAGGAACACACTGGCAAAGATCATCCTCAAAAACACATCTCAGCCGAGAAACGAACGTAAGGAACTCTGTTCCAAGCAAGGGATCCAACACCCCTTTGGCTTCAAGATGCTACCAAGAAGTAAACCAGTAAAGAAACAGAAGCCCCAGCTTATGTTGTTTAACAACACCTCCCAAGTACTATTCAAACACAGCCTTTGTTTTCTGTTGCAGTTATTTGACAAAGTTAAATACCATTTTCAAGACAATGAAAAAATAAAAATATTAGAAACCTTCCAAAAACAAAATTATATGGCCCATTCTCTAGATTTAGCAAACATCTTTCTTCCTACCATGTTGTCCTTTATTAAAATCTAATACTAATGTGGGGTTAATGTGACAGCCCTGAGTACACAGATGAAGTTATAAAGGAAATAAGCTTTTATTACTTTTCCAAAGACAAAGCAATAACTTAGAATAACAGAATGATGTTAAACTTTCTACCGCTTTCCACCCTCAAATTTTCCCCTTTTTTTCCATATCACAGGGAAATTTTCTTTAAAAAAAAACATTAAAACTCCATTTATGAGTCTACAATAGAGCAATAAGTAAGAATAATATCATATGTTTCTAACAACATCTTCTAGGGGCAGGGCAAACTGTCTTTGAAATTAGCCCTCAAATTTAACTCTGTTTCTTATTTTCAAGTATACTAGGCTAACTGCCACTGTATTGTTACACAGTACTTCTCCCTTACACCGATTCCCCATAGCCAATTAACCACCAAATTCTTTTTTTTTTTAACTTCCTGAAAATTTATCAACTTTGTCATTTTCTTTCAGTACTCCTCATACTTCAGATGCTGTCAATCTTCTCAAATGAATAATCCTAGCTCAGGGGACTGGGATCCTTATAAACTGTATGTCTAATTTCTTCCTTTCCGTGCTCAAAAAAGTCAACAACTTCCCATCACCTACAGAATCACGTCCCCACTCTTTGGCATGCCCCACTTATATGTCCATCTAACTCTGTCTTCCATCTCCCCACCCATCTCCTCCTTCCCTACTTCCCATGTGTGCACACATGCACACAAACACACACACACACACATCTCTAGCATAGCCACCACGCACCACCATCATTTAACTCTTACAGTTCTAGAAGACCTGTGGTTCTCTAATACCCCTCCCCATGCTATTGTAAGCTCACTTTTCACATTCCATGTCTCAATTATGCTTCCTTCTTGCTTGTTGCATTTAACAACCCACTAATATAGCTCTTATCATACCAGATCTTATTCCATAAGCTTTATGAGTATTAACTCATTCAATCATTACAACCCTGTGAGGCAGATACTATTATTCTCCTCATTTTACAGATGATGAAACCCTGGCACAGACCAGTTAAAAGACTTGCCCAAAGCCACACAGCAAGTATATTGGTAGAGGAAGGAAAGAAGCAAGGTCCAAACTCAGGCAGTCCAGCTCCATGGATGTGCCCTTCATCACACATGCACTGCCTCCTTCTGCTTCTTCAGTTCCTTGCTCTGTATCATCTCCTCTGCAAAGCCCTGACTACCGATCACAATTTCACATCAGCCCCTCCATGAGTCTCATGAAGAGTCTTATTATATGATAACTATCACAACTTTTCTTCTCATTTTCGACCATAAGTTGCCAGAAGGCAGATGCTATCATTCATCATGGCATTTCAGCACAGGTGCTCAATACCTGTTTGACGAATGACCCAATAAGGATGACAGATAGCCTTATTACCTGTTCCACAGTTGGTATAAGGAGAAATTCAAAGAAAGTGGAAGCTAAGGATTATGTGGTTCTTTCAACATTTCACGTTTGCAGCTAACATTATATCTAAGCCATAAATTGTAGGAAACACTTGCATGCATGCCTCTACCCCAATTCTCAGTTACACAGATCAGCCAGGTCTGATAGAATGTTCTCAGACACTAGCTATGCTCTATGTCTGTACTGTCCCACATGTTGAGCACTTGGCTAGAGAGACTGAGAAACTGAATTTTTTATTTTACTTTATTTTAAATTTAAGTAGTCACATGTAGCTGGTAGCTAACATATTGTATAGTGTATGTCTGGACCATTTGCAAATCATCAAGTGGCAGGGAACAGAGCAGTGAGAGGAATAGAAAGTGAGAAGCAGGAAGAAATGCAAAGAACACATGGTGCTGGTATAACGAACCTGTCTGGTGTGACTGGGATTGTGGAGTTTCGTGGGACTTTCAAGACCAAAAATGTGACAGTCCCAGGCAAACTAGAACCACTGATCGGCCTACTCAGTGCCTAGAAGGACCTAAAAGTAGATTCCATGCAGGAACTTAAGAAACTGAAGCAGGAAATGGAGTAGGAGAAACATTAAGCTTGGGACAAGGTGAAGATAAAAACATATGATGGGCTGGAAGAAGGTCATTGTCTTGGAAGCCATACCCTCTTCAGATTTCCATGTATCTACATTAGTCTAACATCCAGGTTCTAGTGTAGAGATTTCAAACAAATGTGTATAGTTGGCTTTTGCTTTTTTATACCTGCTGTTTTTCAAATATATGTGCTTTATTTTATTCATCTGTCTCTTACTGGGGAAATCAAGACAGCAACTATTCAACTGTCTTTGATCTGTCATTTACATTTCCATTCTCATCCCATAATCTGTTAATCTTTCCAGTATCTCAGTGCAGGGCTGAATTAAATTCCCATATTGAATCCCAACATGTAAGGCATTTCTTTGTGAGCAGCTCAATATGATGTTCTTCTAAATGACATTTAAAATGTTCGGCTTGGTAATGGGATGATAAAGAAGGGCACCCGATGATAGTACACATCGGTAAAAAGAACATTTTTTTTTATTAGTCAGAAACCAAAAAGATAGAACAAGATAATTAAAAAAGAAAAAGTTTATTCCTGCCTGAGTGCCACAAGAGTATTATGACTCAAAATGTAATAGTTACTGAATTCCTGCAGGAATCTAACTTCTTAAAAAGACATCAGACATCAAAGTCTGAGTCATGCCACATTAACCACCAATGGCCAAAGAAAAGTTTGAATGCCACTGGAAAAGTTAAATATTAGACTTCCCTGAAACATTTAAACTCAGAGAAGTAGGTATTGCAGTTGTCATACCAACTTGTGTGCATTCTTTATAGGCTTCCAGGCAGATCTTTGCACCCCCTTCCGTTGCCATGGTGACCCAAATAAATTCTCTCCTGAGATTCATTTCTCTCAGATGCCAATGCATCAGGTCAAGCAGGCAGGCAGGCTAGCAAATAACGCACTGGCCCTAAACATTCTCACACTCTCCAGGCAGCCATAAAGAGCTTTCCTCTACACTGCACACCCTATCTCAACATTTTCAAGACTATAAGTCCATTACATTGAGAAAAAAATTATCCCAAGCTTTGGTACTTCTTTTATTTGTCTAACTAACAAGATGAATCCCTGCACAAGGCAAAGAGTAAGAAGCTGAACATCAGAAATTCTCCTAACATCCACTTCATCACCCTTATGTTCCCCCAGTAAGACTTGAATGATGGTTCTCAGTAAAATAAAGATAAATCCAAGGACTTTTACTGTCTGACCTCCGTATAATACTAGTAGATATGGTATTTAGTACTTAGAATTAGGGACTGGGGAGACTGAGATATTACTCAAAAAAAAATTCACGAAGAAAGGCATTTGGTGCATAGAAAACATGCAGACATAATTCTGGAGGAGAAAGCCTTAAATCCTTTTTGTCATTAGAGATGTTACAGTTGAAGCCTCTAGTGTTTGTCCTCGTGTACCCCCCCACACACGTTAAATATGTATTGTCTATAGTGCAAATACTTCTATAGAGCAGCCTAACAAGCAGCATTTCACAGTGACAGTATGTATGTAACAGGAAGCAAAGAGATGCTACCTACATTCCCTAAAAATCCAAGTCGATTAATTTTACCCAAAGGTGTATAACATTTTGTCCCCAAAACTAATACAAGGCACATAATAAGAAAGGGTGAGTTGGGCATTCTTCTCTGGGGCTGCTTGTAATAATAGCTCATCTGTATTAATACTTTCCCTCTGACCTTTAGTAATATCACCACAACCCTATAATAGTTGTTACCCCACTCTGAGCAACAGAGGGATAAATTAACTTGTCAAAAGTCACACAGCCAAGATATGGGAGTTTAAATCTTAGCTCAAGTGTCTGGGCTTGTTACCCCCTTGCTGTACTGCCCTGAGGGTCCCCAATGCACTTGGATGAATCAAACTTTGACTAGAGACTTTCTACCTCCAAATGCCTCCATCTCACTATCTGTTCTCCACCTCTCAACATACATGTGCTCACTCTCTCTTTCTCTGTCTCTCCCCACCTTCTGTCTCTCTTCTTTTCACAATGCTCCTAGATCAGAGTATCATTGTCCAGATATATTTTCTGGGAAGCTTAGTACTGCTAGAACAGGGTGTTACTCCTCTACCAACTTTGTGGTCCAGGACAGAGATGAAACTCTCAGGAGCCAGAGACTAGAGGCCAGAGGAAGTTTACACTGAGCCTGCGGAGCAGCCAAAGTTGGAAGATAGAGGTGATGAGACCAGAAAGGAAGCACATTACTTTCCATTTCTATGTCATGGTTTCCCCTGTAGAAAAAAAAAAAAAAAAAGAGTGGATTGGCTGCTCCCATACTTGTATATAGAGACTAGCCAGACTATGAGGAGCAGATGATTCAACCAGAGGGCTGGGTAAACGAGAATGGAAAGCTTTGAGCAAATAACAAGTGCAATGGGTTAGAGATTCAAAGAAAAAGAATGGGAATGAAGAGGAGAGAGGGAGCAGGCTAAAATATAACTGGGCCCTTTTATGTCTGCCCCACACATGCTCTGAGCCCCTGTGCTGAACTCCACCAGGGTCTCCTGTCCTCCCTTGCTCATCCAGCTCCTGAGCACTTGCCTCTCTCCTTCCTCTCCACTACAGGTTGAAACCAAGGTTGGTATTTTGAGGGTCAGCATGGGTATTTCTCAGTGACTTCTGAATACTATTAACCTTTTCTTATAAACCAGTGTCTTTCTCTTATTAGGAACTCAAAACTATATATACTGGAGATTCTTTGGCCTTGAAATGCCAGTTGGATTTCTTAATGGCCATCAGTGCAAACGGGACTAACATGAAGAAATCTGCCTTAAAGGCAGCTAACTTTTGGAGGGGAATACATCCACTCTACATATCAAGGGATACCTGTTTTTGACATCAAAAGAGTTATGAACATTCATATTTCTCTCCAAAGGACAGCTAGGAATCTTATAAGCAGAGTCCTAGCATGACTCACTTGTTAGCGTTTGCTGCCCAGGGGCACAAAATGTCTCATCAACAAGACTTGGGGTTTTGGATAACTGCCTCTTAAGTGGATTCAGCTCTTAACCTGGATTGCATATTTTCCTCCTTCATTACAAATGATTTAATTTCTCAAGAATTAAATTATCTTTAAAGTTCTTCTAAATTAAATGAAGAGTAAATAAAAAGATCTTTGACAAAAAAAAACTGAGTAATTTTATTAGGAATATGATAAATGTGATGGGTTGCAGTAGCCTGAAAATCCCATTATATGCAATTAAGGAGCTACATTAATGTAATTGCAGACTTCCTAGCATTTTAGCCCAGCACATACAGTATTTACAGATAATTGCATAGTAAGGGGGAAAATGCAAGCTGTGAGTCTAGCATGCACGTGACTCATGTTGTCAAATTAAAACCTGGTTGGGTTTCTCCTTGAGTTATTATCTCTAAAAAGCTTAATTTTTATCTTTTCAAGATGGGAAAATGCACAGGCATGCAAATGAAATGTTTCCTGTTAAAAACCACACAAAGTGCAGTGAAATTACAGACACTATTAAAATAAAGTAATAATCACTTGGATAATATTCCAAATTTGTAATTCTTTGACTAGACCTTCACTGAACAAAGAATTCTAAGGCAAATTAATATTGCAAACAGTGTGCAAGGATAGGTAACTTACTTTTATGCTTATGGGACCTCCTATGCACATAAAATGATGCTAAAGTTACAAAAGAGCCAATGAGTGACAAGAAAATACCATAGAAAAAGTGCTCACCTAGGCTGGAAGAAATCTGAGTTCATATCCTACGCTGTTGACAATAAATTACATAGTCTTGAAAAAAATTAAACATCTGTTTCTTCAATTATAAAACTCAATGATTGAAATAGATAAACCACAGAAGTCTCCTCAGTCCAGAAATTAAGAGGTTATCTAACTACTGAAGCAGGCCCAGCAGGACAAATACTTTCCAGCTATCAGGTTGAATTATAAATCTCAACTTGAAAACAATTCTACATGTATTTTTAAATAACTAAAGTTTTCATTATTTTAAGTTCACCTACCTTCAGATATGATAGGGGAATAGCATGGGCCAGATACTTGTGACGAGTCAGGAACTACAATAGCCATTTCCATGTATACCAAATAGGTCTACAATATCAGTATACTCTGTTGGGAAAAAAATACAAAATTTATTTTGTGCAGTGCTAATTTTACATTAAAAGAGGTTACAATCATTTTAACCTCATTTAAATGAAATATGTGCCTAAGACCATAGCTGCAATCACAGCAGTCATCATCCTAAAACCTCTGTTGAGTACTGTGTATACCACTGAGTGTGGTGGGCCCTTAATCCTCCAAAACACCTTACACAGAGAAGGTACAATGACCATCTCCATTCTACAGATGCACAAAATAAGCCTCGGAGAGGCTGGGCTACTTGCCCAAGCCACCCAGCCATCATATGCAGGAGCCAGGACTTGAACTCCCGTCAGACATGAAATCTAAAGCCATGCACAAACCGGTTTGCACAAACTCAAGAATGAAGTCACTCCCTTTTTCCCACTGCCCTCTAATCATTAAAGAGGTCAGAGGGAAGTGGATATATAATAAACACCCTCTATTTAATTTCCCCTGTCAAATTCATGAAGAATAAGTAACCAATCCAGCATCTTCCCCACTCCTGTTCCTGTATGATAGAAAACAAATATTCTTGCTAAAGGGCTTGGATGGAAGCTAGCAACAGGAATGAAATCTCAAATGATAGCTGCCCAGAACCACACAGCAATACATTATCACTCATATAGTTCATGGAACATTCATTCATTTTCTTTAACATCAAGTTTAACTTTGCAGAAGGCGAGTTATGTTATAAAACTGCAAGAAAAAAAAAGTCCAAAAATGTTGATATGATTGTCTATCTAGTGGAAGGGAGACAATTTGCAGCGAAATAATTGGTACATTTTCCCACTGCATTATGTTTCTCAAAACATGTTACTGTGGGAGGAGATTAGCTTCCCCTTTCTTCAGAAAGAAAATGACTTGTCTCCTATAGTGAATAGAACTGTCATTCTGAGAGCTGACAAATGCTAACAACCTTTGGAGGTGCAGTGTGCCAGCATCTAAAAAACAAATAAAATAAAATGAAGATTCCAGTAACCAAAGAAAAAAGGGTCATAAGAGGAAACAATAGGGTAGGACCCTTACATGCTAAAAAAAAAAAAAAAAAAAAGATGGGAAATCTGCGTAATGCTAGAAATAACAGTCATACACTAAAATGAATCATTCTAAATTAAAATCATTTCAATTAGCTTACATTTTTATGTTAGGTTCCATAGCACCAAATTAAATATAATGAATTCTATTCTGTTTTGCTAAAAATATAGTTGTACTAGGAAGACAATTAATAGTTCTGGCCACAGATGTTCCAAATGGTAATGATAAGAGCCAGAGTTGGGATCTTCACAGCTGAGGTTGCACTGAGCCCTCACGCACCTCTTGCACCCTTGGTCCCATGAGCCTGGTGGAATTAAGATTGGTGACAAAAAAAAACCCGACATGAGACCATAAGATGCTGCTGGATGGAAAAGGGGTCCTGAGAGGCCATTACAACAGAGCTGACTGAGATTGTGGCAGATGATGCAGCCAAAAGCAGCTTCTGGTCAATCTTGGTCTCACTTTTTCCTGTCAGAAAAGGCTCTGAAATAATGACATTTTAATGGCAGCATTTTCTTTTTGCAGTTTATTTCCATCAGATAAAAATCTGTAACTGACAAAACTCAGATTTTTGTCTGTCAAGACAGAGTATTTATATTCTTATTACCCTAAGTAAATTTCCAAATACTTAATCATCATAGAATTGGCGGTGGGCGGAGGCGGGGGTTGCTAAAAATCAAAGTTTACCTTAGAGAAGGAGTCTTTAAACCATATTAAGCACTGTTCTGTACTTCACGAACATGCAGAAATTAGAGGTGTAAGGGTCTTCAGCAGATATCCGAGGGTCTGTGTAAGAAATGTAGTTCTTCCCAAATAATCATAACAGTAATGTGATTATTATATAGAGAACACTTTGTAATATGCCATGATCTACACTAAACACTTGACGTCTATGAAGTTATTTGCCCTACACAATTCTGTGAAATGTATTATGACCATCTTTACTTTGAAGAAAAAGAAACAGAGGATTAAAGAATCTGCATTATTTACTCAAGGTGCCACTGATAAGTGGTCAAGTTTAGACCTGGTAATTTTTTTTTTAAGATTTTATATATTTATTCATGAGAGACAGAGAGAGAGAGGGGCAGAGACACAGGCAGAGGGAGAAGCAGGCTTCCCACAAGGAGCCCATATGGGACTCAATCCCAGATCCTGGGATCATGCCCTGAGCCGAAGGCAGATGCTCAACCGCTGAGCCGCTCAGGCATCTCTAGATCTGGTAATTTTTTATGGAAAGTTAGTCACTGTGAATTTTATATTGTTGGATATTGGATATTTTTGTATTCCTTTCTTGAGCTGTATTCTGCAATGTTAGAAAGTTACTTGGGAGGAATTCAATCCTCTTGGGTCTTGGTTTTAAGCTTTGTAGGCAGGACCAAAGTAGTGTTTAGTGAATCACTAAGTATTCTTCACAACTAAGGCAAAATTTTTCAGAATATGCTACCTGAGGCCCCATGAATTACGAGGTTTTATACTGTGGCTAGTGGAAATAGGAACTTGTCCTAGGCCTGTATAAGCTCCTAGTATTATCCCTTTAAACCTTGCAGTTGGTTCTCTCCTATCTTTGGTATTTTCCTCTCCTTAATGAGCTGGTTTGGGCAGCCTGGGTGGCTCAGTGGTTTAGCGCTGCCTTCAGCCCAGGGCCTGATCCTGGAGACCCAGGATCAAGTCCCACATCAGGTTCCCTGCATGGAGCCTCCTTCTGTCTCTGCCTCTCTCTCTCCTTTCTCTCTTTCTCTTTCTCTCTCTCTCTTTCTTTCTCTCTCATGAATAAATAAAATCTTTTTTAAAAAAATGAGCTGGTTATCACTTAGCTAAAGACTCAAGCTGGTTATCACTTAGCTAAAGACTCAGATTTCTGGAGCTCTCTCTCCATGGCTGTCTTCTCTACAACACTCTACCCTGCAAATTCTGGCTTTGGCCTCCCAGGAATTTTAGCTCTCTTCTCAATTCAGGGGAATTGCCCTGATCTACCTGGATTCCCCTTGTCTACACCTTAGTCTGGAAACTCTCTAGGCAGTAAGCAAGGACAATTATAGGACTCACCTTATTTGTTTCCCATATCCCAAGGATCACTGTCCTTCATGACATGATGTCTAGTGTCTTAAAAGCTGTCCCATGTCATAAATGTTGCCTGACTTTCTAGCCATTTCAGGAAGAAAGGTAAATCTACTTCTTTTTACTCCATGTTAGACAGAAGCAGACATCCTCACTCAGATTTGAAGCCAAGCAAGTCAGTTTTCAGGAACTGAGACCATAATTACTATCCTAATTTTTATGTAGTTCAGACCAGAGAGGTTAAATAAATAACTATAGAACATACTGGAGAAAAAAAAAAAGACAACTAAATCTCCTTCCTTTTAATACATTTTTCCCTAAAATACCATTATTTGTACAGTGGTATTACAAAGGAGTAGGTAAAATAGATTCAGATCCTCTGTGAGTTTAATATTTTCCACTAAGTTCAAGTATCAGATTTTCCTCTGAGGGAATGCTTACATCTTCTGGGAGCACTAGTCCAGGAAGGTCATCCATACAATTTTTTTTAAGATTTTTATTTATTTATTCATGAAAAACACACACAGAGAGAAGCAGAGACATAGGCAGAAGGAGAAGCAGGCTCCATGCAGCGAGCCCGACATGGGACTTGATCCTGGTACTCTAGGATCATGCCCTGGGTCAAAGGCAGGCGCTCAACCGCTGAGCCACCCAGGCTTCCCTACAATTATTTTTTAAAGATTTTATTTACTTATTCATGAGAGACACAGAGAGAGAGAGAGAGAGAGAGAGAGGCAGAGACACAGGCAGAAGGAGAAGAGGGTCCATGAAGGGAGCCTGATGTGGGACTTGATCCCAGGTCTCCAGGATCAGGCCCTGGGCTGAAGGAGGCACTAAACCTCTGTGTCACCCAGGCTGCCCCCAATTTTTTTTAACTGCATGTTTATACTCAGGGCACCGGGGTGGCTCAGCCAGTTATGCATCCCAGTCTTTTTTTTTTAATAAATTTATTTTTATTGGTGTTCAATTTACCAACATACAGAATAACACCCAGTGCTCATCCCATCAAGTGCCCCCCTCAGTGCCCACCAAACACTCACCCCCATCCCCCACACTCCTCCCCTTCCACCACCCCTAGTTCATTTCCCAGAGTTAGGAGTCTTTATGTTCTGTCTCCCTTTCTGATATTTCCCACACATTTCTTCTCCCTTCCCTTATATTCCCTTTCACTATTATTTATATTCCCCAAATCAATGAGAACATATAATGTTTGTCCTTCTCCGATTGACTCACTTCACTCAGCATAATACCCTCCAGTTCCATCCACGTCGAAGCAAACGGTGGGTATTTGTCATTTCTAATGGCTGAGTAATATTCCATTGTATACATAGACCACATCTTCTTTATCCATTCATCTTTCGATGGACACTGAGGCTCCTTCCACAGTTTGGCTATTGTGGACATTGCTGCTAGAAACATCGGGGTGCAGGTGTCCCGGCGTTTCATTGCATCTGAATATTTGGGGTAAATCCCCAACAGTGCAATTGCTGGGTCGTAGGACAGTTCTATTTTTAACTCTTTGAGGAACCTCCACACAGTTTTCCAGAGTGGCTGCACCAGTTCACATTCCCACCAACAGTGCAAGAGGGTTCCCTTTTCTCCGCATCTTCTCCAACATTTGTGATTTCCTACCTTGTTAATTTTCCCCATTCTCACTGGTGTGAGGTGGTATCTCATTGTGGTTTTGATTTGTATTTCCCTGATGGCAAGTGATGCGGAGCATTTTCTCATGTGCATGTTGGCCATGTCTGTGTCTTCCTCTATGATATTTCTCTTCATGTCCTTTGCCCATTTCATGATTGGATTGTTTGTTTCTTTGGTGTTGAGTTTAATAAGTTCTTTATAGATCTTGGAAACTAGCCCTTTATCTGATACGTCATTTGCAAATATCTTCTCCCATTCTGTAGGTTGTCTTTTAGTTTTGTTGACTGTATCCTTTGCTGTGCAAAAGCTTCTTATCCTGATGAAGTCCCAATAGTTCATTTTTGCTTTTGTTTCTTTTGCCTTCGTGGATGTATCTTGCAAGAAGTTACTGTGGCCGAGTTCAAAAAGGGTGTTGCCTGTGTTCTTCTCTAGGATTTTGATGGAATCTTGTCTCACATTTAGATCTTTCATCCATTTTGAGTTTATCTTTGTGTATGGTGAAAGAGAGTGGTCTAGTTTCATTCTTCTGCATGTGGATGTCCAATTTTCCAGGCACCATTTATTGAAGAGACTGTCTTTCTTCCAGTGGATAGTCTTTCCTCCTTTATCGAATATTAGTTGACCATAAAGTTCAGGGTCCACTTCTGGATTCTCTATTCTGTTCCACTGATCTATGTGTCTGTTTTTGTGCCAGTACCACACTGTCTTGATGACCACAGCTTTGTAGTACAACCTGAAATCTGGCATTGTGATGCCCCCAGCTATGGTTTTCTTTTTTAAAATTCCCCTGGCTATTCGGAGTCTTTTCTGATTCCACACAAATCTTAAAATAATTTGTTCTAACTCTCTGAAGAAAGTCCTTGGTATTTTGAGAGGGATTGCATTAAACATGTAAATTGCCCTGGGTAACATGGACATTTTCACAATATTAATTCTGCCAATCCATGAGCATGGAATATTTTTCCATGTCTTTGTGTCTTCCTCAATTTCGTCCAGAAGTGTTCTGTAGTTTTTAGGTTTTTTTAACCTTTACCTCTCTGGTTAGGTTTATTCCTAGGTATCTTATGCTTTTGGGTGCAATTGTAAATGGGATTGACTCCTTAATTTCTCTTTCTTCAGTCTCATTGTTAGTGTATAGAAATGGCATTGATTTCTGGGCATTGGTTTTGTATCCTGCCACGCTACCAAATTGCTGTATGAGTTCTAGCAATCTTGGGGTGGAGGCTTTTGGGTTTTCTATGTAGAGTATCATGTCATCGGCGAAGAGGGAGAGTTTGACTTCTTCTTTGCCAATTTGAATGCCTTTAATGTCTTTTTGTTGTCTGATTGCTGAGGCTAAGACTTCCAATACTCTGTTGAATAGCAGTGGTGAGAGTGGACATCCCTGTCTTGTTCCTGATCTTAGGGGAAAGGCTCCCAGTGCTTCCCCATTGAGAATGATATTTGCTGTGGGCTTTTCGTAGATGGCTTTTAAGATGTTGAGGAATGTTCCCTCTATCCCTACACTCTGAAGAGTTCTGATCAGGAATGGATGCTGTATTTTGTCAAATGTTTTCTCTGCATCTATTGAGAGGATCATATGGTTCTCGGTTTTTCTCTTGCTGATATGATGAATCACATTGATTGTTTTACGGGTGTTGAACCAGCCTTGTGTCCCGGGGATAAATCCTACTTGGTCATGGTGAATAATATTCTTAATGTATTGTTGGATCCTATTGGCTAGTATCTTGTTGAGAATTTTTGCATCCATGTTCATCAGGGATATTGGTCTGTAATTCTCCTTTTTGGTGGGGTCTTTGTCTGGTTTTGGAATTAAGGTGATGCTGGCCTCATAGAATGAATTTGGAAGTACTCAATCTCTTTCTATCTTTCCAAACAGCTTTAGTAGAATAGGTATGGTTTCTTCTTTAAACGTTTGATAGAATTCCCCTGGGAAGCCATCTCGCCCTGGACTTTTGTGTCTTGGGAGGTTTTTGATGACTACTTCAATTTCCTCCCTGGTTATTGGCCTGTTCAGGTTTTCTATTTCTTCCTGTTCCAGTTTTGGTAGTTTGTGGCTTTCCAGGAATGCGTCCATTTCTTCTAGATTGCCTGATTTATTGGCATATAGCTGTTCATAATATGTTTTTAAAATCGTTTGTATTTCCTTGGTGTTGGTAGTGATCTCTCCTTTCTCATTCATGATTTTATTAATTTGAGTCTTCCCTCTCTTCTTTTTAATAAGGCTGGCTAATGGTTTATCTATCTTATTCTTTCAAAGAACCAACTCCTGGTTCTGTTGATCTGTTCCACAGTTCTTCTGGTCTCGATTTCGTTGAGTCTGCTCGAATCTTTATTAACTCTCTTCTTCTGCTGGGTGTAGGATCTGTCTGCTGTTTTTTCTCTAGCTCCTTTAGGTGTAAGGTTAGCTTTTGTATTTGAGTTCTTTCCAGTTTTTGGATGGATGCTTGTATTGCGATGTATTTCCCCCTCAGGACTGCTTTTGCTGCATCCCAAAGATTTTGAATGGTTGTATCTTCATTCTCATTAGTTTCCATGAATCTTTTTAATTCTTCCTTAATTTCCTGTTGACCCTTTCATCTTTTAGCAGGATGGTCCTTAACCTCCACGTGTTTGAGGTCCTTCCAAACTTCTTGTTGTGATTTAGTTCTAATTTCAAGGCATTATGGTCTGAGAATATGCAGGGGACGATCCCAATCTTTTGGTATCGGTTCAGAGCCGATTTGTGACCCAATATGTGGTCTATTCTGGAGAAAGTTCCATGTGCACTGGAGAAGAATGTGTATTCAGTTGAGTTTGGATGTGAAGTTCTGTAGATATCTGTGAAATCCATCTGGTCCAGTGTATCATTTAAAGCTCTCGTTTCTTTGGAGATGTTGTGCTTAGAAGACCTATCGAGTATAGAAAGAGCTAGATTGAAGTCACCAAGTATAAGTGTATTATTATCTAAGTATTTCTTCATTTTGGTTATTAATTGATTTAAATATTTGGCAGCTCCTACATTCGGGGCATATATATTGAGGATTGTTAAGTCCTCTTGTTGGATAGATCCTTTAAGTATGATATAGTGTCCCTCTTCATCTCTCACTACAGTCTTCGGGGAAATTTTAGTTTATCTGATATGAGGATGGCTACCCCTGTTTCTTTTGAGGGCCATTTGAATGGTAAATGGTTCTCCAACTTTTTATTTTCAGGCTGTAGGTGTCCTTCTGTCTAAAATGAGTCTCTTGTAGACAGCAAATAGATGGTGTTGAATGGTTTTTATTGATTTTAGGGGGGGATCTATTTCCTGGATCTGAATGCCTGTTTCCCTTCCCAGATTAGGAAAGTTTTCAGGTATGATTTGTTCAAAAACGTATTGTGGACCTCTGTCCCTTACGGCGCCCTTGGGAACCCCAATTAAACGTAGGTTTTTCTTCCTCAGGCTGTCATTTATTTCCCTTAACCTATCCTCGTGGTCTTTTAATTGTTTGTCTCTTTTTTTCCTCAGTTTCCCTCTTTGCCATCAACTTGTCTTCTATGTCACTCACTCGTTCTTCCACCTCGTTAACCCTCGTCGTTAGGACTTCTACTTTGGATTGCATCTCATTCAATTGATTTTTAATTTCTGCCTCATTAGGTCTAAATTCTGCAGTCATGAAGTCTCTTGAGTCCTTTATGCTTTTTTCTAGAGCCACCAGTAGCTGTATAATAGTGCTTCTGAATTGGCTTTCTGACATGAATTGTAATCCAGATTTTGTAACTCTGTGGAAGAGAGGACTGTTTCTGATTCTTTCTTTTGAGGTGAGGTTTTCCTTCTAGTCATTTTGCTCAGTGCAGATTGGCCAAAAACAAGTTGTATTGGGAAAAGGAGAAAGAGAGGAGAGAAAGAAGGAAAGAAAAGAAAAAGAAAAAAAAGGAAGAAAAAAGAAAAAAGAAAAAGAAAAAGAAAAAAAAAGAAAGAAAGGAAAAAGAAAAGAGTGGGGAACAAACAAAAATCAAAAAGCAAAAAAAAAAAAAAGACAGAAAGAAAAAAGAAAACACGGGGGAGTATCTTCTGATTCTGTATACTTTAAGTCCCTTGACTTCCCCTGGAACTTGTCCTTGTAGCTGCTCTTCTGGGGGGGGGCCTGTTGTGCTGATTTTCCGGTGTCAGCACTTGGGGGAGCTGCTCTGCCCCCTGCCTGGTGCAGGGCTCAGTGACTAATGTTTATCCTGTTTATCAGGTGAGGCCACTGTGAGGGTCAGTGGGGGTTGTTTACACCGTGAGGCCCCAGGAGGAACAACCGCAGTGGCGGCGGCCAGCTCTGGAGCCCTAGAGTCAGCTCCCGCAGTAACCACAGAGCTCTCCGTCTGCAGGGCCTGCCGGCTCCCGGGGACGGGGCCGCTGATCTGCTCAGCTCCAGGAAGGAGCATCCTTGCTGTCCTGGGCCCTCCCGGCCTCTGCCTGTCCCAGGGGGAGGCCGGATCCTGGGTTGTGTCCCCGGCGCCCTGTGCTCCCGGGCCTGCGCTGTTGGGTTTGCGCTCCCGGCCGCGCAGCCGCCTCTCCGCAGCCGCCGCCGGAGCCCCTCCGAGCTGCTCCGGGTCCCGCCGTGCGCGCTGCAGCCCTTAGGGAGCTCGGCGCACTCTCCCCGGGGCATAGGTGTCTGTTAGTGTCCCAGGGAGCCTGAGGGCATCCCCGCCCTCCTGGGGTCCTGCTCCAACTCCCTGCGAGTGCCTTTCTGCCCGGGAAGATTGGTGCAGCTCCTGCTTCTCCGGAACGGGGCTCTCCTGTCCTGGGGACACTCGCCCGGCCTTAGCCCGGCTCCTCGTGGGGCCCCTCCCCCTTGGAGGCCTTTTGTTTCTTTATTTCTTTTCCCCAGTCTTCCTACCTTGATAGAAGCACGAACTCTTCTCACTGTAGCATTCCAGCTGTTCTCTCTTTAAATCTCAGGCCGAATTCGTAGATTTTCAGGATGATTTGAAGGTTATCTAGGTAATTTGGTGGGGACAGGTGATTTGGGGACCCTACTCTTCCGCCTTCTTGCCCCTCCCCCGCATCCCAGTCTTGATTTCAGCTCTGGCTGGGAT